>NC_053431.1:49102724-49360760 GCF_007990345.1 Gossypium hirsutum | reverse complement strand
TATGGTATGACTCCTAATTATCTCTGGTTAATTTATAATCAATTTCCAAAGTCGGAACAAGGAACCCAGAACCCGTTCTGACCCTGTCTCACGAGAACCTTAATATCTCTTAACATACTGTCCGTATGATTGTTTCGTTACTTTCCTATGAAAGTAGATTCTTCAAGGTTTGTTTACATAATTTATTCACTATTTAATTCCATTTCTACTATTTTTAGTGATTTTCCAAATCTACGTCACTGATGCTGTCAGCATCTACCCTTAAGGTAGGCTTTACCTATTTCATGGTTCAACTAGCCCTTTTTGCATACATAGCACAATTTATGAAAGTGATTAACCATCCCCGTGGCCAATCCTTGTCAAGCATATCCACACTAAATGATTATAACATTATACTTAAACACATATAAGCCATTTTCACATGGCTATCCAAAACTTATACATCACATAAAGTACTCGAAAAACAACAATGGGTCGTCCTAAACATGCCATATCAAAATTCAACCAAAAGAGTACCCAAAAGAGCCTTTGATAGTGTGGGCGACTTCGACTTCAAGATCCCGAGTCCGATAGCTGGAGAACCAAAAATCTATAAAACAGAGGAGCAATGGAACGAAGTAAGCAATTTATGCTTAGTAAGTTTTGAGCAAGGAATTCCAGCATAACGAAAGAATAGCACACATTTAGCTAAACGGAATATTTCATAATACACAATTTTCCGATATCAAACTTACTTCACAACGTTAACCCTTATGTACATACACAAAAGACCAACTTAGCCGAAGGCCGGTAGCTCGTTCATCAACTGAGTGAATATTTATTTGTAAGGGCTCGATTAAATTCAACACATACGTAACATATCCCAATATTGGGATGTTTTTCGAGTATTAGCTGAAATTTTACAGCAAGCTCATTCATTACCAAAATCACGTACCTTCGGAATTTAACCGGATATAGCTCCTCGTTCAAGTGCCTTCGGGACATAGCCCGGTTATGGTAACTCATACAATGCCTTCGGGACTTAACCCGGATTTTAAAACTCGCACGAATGCCTTCGGGACTTAACCCGGAATTAGTATCTCGCACAAAGGCCTTCGGGACTTAACCCGGAATTAATAACTCGCACAAATGCCTTCGGATCTTAGTCCGGATATAGTCACTTAGCACAAAGCCTTCGGGACTTAGCCCGGACAGCATTCAATTAATCATGCACATCTAACAATAATTCATGGCACATTCGTATTCATTTTCATTTGCAAAACTCAAACACAAGGCACATATCATCCTTGCACATTCGGCTCAATAGCCACACATAGAGCATGATTTTCATTTGCTTAAAACATGATTTAATCACATCGTAATTTAAGCTCTCTTACTCAAGAACTTACCTTGGGTGTTGTCGAACGATTCCGCTAACTATTCGACCACTTTTTCCTTCCCTTTATCGGATCTATTTCCCCTTTGCTCTTGAGCTTAATTAAACAAATAAATTGATTTCATCATTTAGGCATCGAAAAGATGAACACAAGGCACTTAGCCCATATCTATACATTAGACATTAAAGTCACATACATGTGAAATCATGCATCAACACAACATATTAGCTAATTTTTCCCCCTTGGCCGAATATGCATGTCTATTTTTGGGGTCGATTTCAACACTTAATACACACATATACACACTAGTAAAGCATCCTCCCCCTTTCCATCAATTTAACACATGCATTGCTCATTAACATGCAAAGTTACATTCGGCCTTAGCACACAACTTGCTAGCCGATTCTTCTCCATTTAGCAACCAATGCACATATGTGCTCACACAAAAATGCTAAAAAGGAGGTTCAAGAATCATCAAGTCATCATCACATGCATCATTAACAAGCTTCATATTTAGCATGCAATGGCATTAACACAACCTCTACCTAGGTCGAATCTTAACTCATCCTCATGTCTCATCACCACCACATCAAACATCAACCAAGAATGATGCATCCATGGTCAAGTGTCATTTCCATCACATAGCAAGATTTAGACCATGGGCTAGGTAGAACTCAAGCTAACAACTAAAACATGCATGCATCTCATGGAACATCATCAAACATACCTTAGCCTAGCTACATGCATGGCCGAACCTCTTCACCTTTCTTCTTCCTTCCTCCTTAAAATTATTGGCCAAGGATGAACCAAAGGATGAGAATTTTTTTTTTCTTTGTTTTTCTTTCTAGTTTCGGCAAGTATGAAGATGAGAAAAGGATGAACAAAAATTCTCTCCTTTCTTTTCTTTAGCTCACGGCAATGGGGGGGGACAAACAACTACACACACATTTTTTTTTGTATTCACCATACTCCTTTTCATTATTTTATGCCCATGCCCCTTATTTTATTTGTTTTATCCCAACATTTTATGACACAAATTAACATATTTTATTTGTGCCATACGTATGCCATAATTTCCATAAAAAAAATTGCACAATTGCTCATCATGCCCATCATGGCCGGCCTCCTTGTTTTAAGGTGGGAAATTTGACATGCAAATCCACCTATTTCATACTATAAGTTATTTGGCCACTACAAATTAGCCTATAGCATTTGCAAAATTTTTCACATGAGTCACATTTCAAAATTTCACTCACAATTGGCAAAATCATAGCATGAAATTTTCACACATGCACTTTCACATGAAATAAACATAGGATATAACATCTAATTATTATTGTGACTCGGTTTAGCGGTCCCGAAACCACTTCCCGACTAGGGTCAATTTTGGGCTGTCACAATATCATATTAGCCCATAGTCTTATAGCACCACACTTTTAATAGTTTACCGGCAATTTGCCTGCTAGGTAATAACCTGATTTCATTACCAGCCATAAGCCTGCTAGACCTTTAAGTCTGATGTCATTTCACCGGCATTACGCCTGCTAGGTTTGAAACCTGAATATATATTATAATGCATAACTTATATCATCGATCACTAACAGTTACCTCATCGAAGTTCACATTTAATCACTTTAGTACCAAGCCACATTCGGCTACCACAAAGGAGTAATAATAATAATTTTATACACATCATGGTTTCCTTTAGATATTTAATAATCACAAACGTGATATCTCTAGCAGCACATATACAGCATGGTTTATTCATTGTAACACTCATTTAGTGCATCAAATTTCCAAATCCAATTCAGCTTAAGCATAATAGCCATAATCGGCTTATAGCCTTAAATCATTACATATTCGGCACATTAACTAAATAAAAATTACATTCTATTTGCCATATTAATTTAACTCTTAGGCATATAAAAAGGAATCAAGCTTAAACACTTAAGAACTTACCTCGAATGTTGCCGAACGATTACAACAGCTATTCGATTATTTTTTCTTTTCCCTTATCCGAATTTGCCCCTCTATGCTCTTAAGCTTAAATTCAAAGATTTTAAACTAGTCATTATTTGACTATTCAAGCATCACTTTCAAAAATATAATATATATATTCGACTTTCACACTTACTGATCATAGTAAGCTTATAAGAAATCAATAAGCAACTCATTAACAAATTTTTGTCAATGTTTACCACATAATCATAATTTCACTGCAAGCTGTCTTCCTGAGCAATAGTCACTAAATCATTTATAACTGGAGCTACGAAACTCCAAATCAAGTGTCGTTAATTTTCATTAAAAATAGACTCATATATATTTTATCCATAAAATTTTCAGAATTTTTTGTTTGGCAAATAAATACCAAATTTTTCTTAAAGTTTCCCTTGTTTCACTGTTTGACTAATCTGACCACTCTTCACTACGAATCAAATTTCTCATTGTACAAAATTCAAAATATGTTCTTGTTTATTTCATTTGTAACTAGACTCATTAAGGAGTCTATGAATATAAATTTCATCTTATAACCATTTTTTTACAATTTATAATGATTTTATAAAAACAGAACAGGGGATTTAGAAGTCATTTTGACCCTGTCCCACATCACTTCAAATATCTCATTATCGGAAATTCTTTTGCTTACACGGTTTCTTTTATAAGAAACTAGACTTATTAAGCTTTAATTACGTAATTTATTCAGCTTCTAAATCATCTCCCAAAATTTATGGTGATTTTCCAAAATCACATTACTGCTGCTGTTCCAAGCAGAATTATTACCAATTCACTTTTTCACACATAACTTGCATGCATGTTATTTAAACATGCATATCACAAATCAATCATCACATACCTATAACTTCACTTAAGCATAATATACATTTCATCATTTTAAAGCACAAACATTACTCAATATTGTCCAAGTTCACATTCGGCCATAATACACACAACATGTTAGTCGATTTTCCCCCTTAGCATCTAAGGCACATGCATGCTTATTTGCTTGGCTCAACTTCACCTATCTTCCATTTTTCATCAAAAGAACATGAAACAAAAACCATTTCCCTCATTTCAATTCATGACCGAATGCTCACAACACAACCAAAAATCAAAATATGCTTCATGGGTTAAGGTAGAATCAAGAAGAACTCATGAACATCAAGATAGAAGCAAACTACCATGAACTTACCTTGCATCTTCTTCCCCCAAGTGACCAAATTTTTCAAAAGCTTCCTCCTCTCTTGCTCTCCTATTTTCGGCTATGATGAACAAAGATGGACAAACTTTGTCCTTTTCCATCCTTTTGTTATTATTATAATTTAACCTTTTATGACACATAGCTGACATATATTAATTGTGCCATACTTATGCCATAACTTCAATAAAAAAATTGCACATGTTGTCTACCATTAACAAGATGGTCGGCCACTACACATAAAAGTGGGAGGTTTGACATGCAAATCCTTCTATTTTGCTCTACAAATTATTTGGCCACTACAAATTAGCCTATAGCATTTTCAGAAATTTTCACATAAGTCCTATTCTATAATTTCATTCACAAATGGCAAAATCAAAGCATAAATTTTCGCACATGCAATTTCACATGAAATAAACACAGAATATAACATTTAATTATTTTCGGGACTCGGTTTTGTGGTCTCGAAACCACTTTTCGACTAGGGCGATATTAGGGCTGTCACAATAATAGTTTAGGTTTGATCTTCATTATAAATATTTATTACTTGTTACGAATCACGCGATCAAGTTTTTGGTGCCGTTGCCGGGGAACTAAAATATTAGGAACGCTCAATTTTTATTACTTTAGCCATTTATTTTTCTTGCAATTTAATTTAATTTAATTATTATTATTTATTAATTTATCAATTTTTATTACTTTAGCCATTTATTTTTCTTGCAATTTAATTTAATTTAATTATTATTATTTATTAATTTATTTTTTTCTTTCTCTTGGCAGATTTTTATAGTTTATGACTAGAAGAAACCCGTCGGGACCATTACTTTTTGACGAAGAAATCGATCGTAAAGTTCGTAGAAATCAAAGATAAATAAGGCGCATCTTAAGATACACGGAGAACGAGTAAGAAGACAATACTCAACCCCCAACCGAAGGGATGGCTGAAAACCAAGGCAATCAGCTACCTCCTGCAATTGCGGCTAATCAAAATCCTGCTCTACGCACTATGTATGATTATGCTAAACCTTCTTTAACAGGAATTGAGTCTAGCATAGTTAGACCGGCTATAGCTGCAAATACTTTTGAACTGAAACCTAACACAATTCAAATGATACAACAATTTGTTCAGGTTGATGGTTTGCAGGATGAAGATCCCAACACTCACTTAGCAAACTTTCTGGAATTTTGCGAAGCATTTAAAATCAATGGCGTTTCTGATGATGCCATTCGTCTTCGGTTATTTCCTTTTTCATTAAGGAAAAAAGCTAAACAAGGGTTGAACTCGTTACCACGAGGGTCAATTACTACTTGGGAACAAATGACCGAAAAAATTTTACTAAAATACTTTCCGACGGCTAAAACGGCTAAGTTACGTAATGGTATTTCTTCTTTTGTGCAGATAGATTTAGAAACACTTTACGATGCATGGGAGAGATAGAAGGACTTACTTAGAAGGTGCCCTCACCATGGGTTACCAATTTGGCTGCAAGTACTAACATTCCACAATGGTTTGAATCCTTCGACTCGGCAAATGGTTGACGCAGTTGCTGACGGAACCATCAACAACAAAACACCTGAAGAGACTTATGAATTCATTGAAGAAATGTCACTGAATAACTATCAGTGGCAAGTCATGAGGACTAAGCCAACAAAAACAGTTGGCATTTATAACGTCGACTAAGTTACTTTGCTGTCAAATCAGGTAGAACTTCTCAATAAAACGATTGATGGTTTTCTTAGTTCTATGCAAGTACATCCAGTAATGAGGTGTGACTCAAGCAAAGAAGGTGTGCATACAGAGTATCAATCCTTCAATCCCACAACCGAAGAGGAACAAGTCAACTATATGGGTAACAATAACTTTAGATCTCAAAATAACCCATACAGTAATGCTTATAATGCAGGTTGGAGGAACCACCCAAATTTCTCCTGGGGTGTTCAAGAGAATCAAAAGCCACAAAATCCTCAGGGTTTTCAACAGCCACCCTACCAACAGGAAAATAAGCCAAATCTTGAAGAAATGCTCTCAAAGTTCATATTAGTGTCAGAAACCCGTTTCCAAAATACCGAGACAGTACTTAAAAATCAACAAGCATCGATCTAAGGACTCGAAACTCAGATAGGCCAGCTTTCTAAATTGATCTCCGAATGACCACAAGGTAGTTTGGCAAGTAATACCGAACCTAACCCAAAGGAATAACTCAACGCAATTAATACTCAAGATGACGAAGGAGTCGTTGAGCCTGAACTAGAATCGAGGCAAGAAACTGTGGCAAGCAAATAGAGAGATGAGATAGGTCAAACTACAAACAAACCAGTGATAGTCGAATATAAACCTCATATGCCATACCCTAACGCGACCAGGAAAGACCGCTCAGATGAATAATTCGGTAAATTCCTTAAACTTTTGAAAAAATTACATATTAACTTACCGTTTATTGAAGCTTTGTCGTAGATGCCAAATGTAATGAAATTTTTAAAAGAGCTTTTAGTAAATAAGCGGAAGTTGGGCGAAGCATCGCATGTGGAGCTAAATGCAGTATGCTCAGCTATTCTACAGAATAAGCTACCCCACAAATTGAAAGATCTAGGAAGTTTTACAATTCCTTGCTTAATTGGTAGTTTAGATATATGTCATGCATTAGCTGATTTAGGAGCTAGTATTAATGTCATGCCTTACAAAATGTTTAAGCAATTAGGTCTTGGGAAACCTAAACAAACTAAGATTAGCATTCAATTGACAGATAAAACTATAAGATTTCCTAGGGGTATTATTGAAGATGTACTAGAAAAAGTAGATAAGTTCATATTTCCTGTTGATTTCGTTGTTCTAGACATAGAAGAGGATAATAACACCCCTTTGATTTTAGGGAGGCCCTTTTTAGCAACTGCTAAAACAATTATTGATGTTGGCATAGGTGAGCTTACACTTCGTGTGGGAGATGAAACGATCACCCTTCAAGCTCGTAATTCTGGCATCACATCGAACATTGAAGGTAATAGTCCACACCAATCTACTAAAACTGACAATATGACTTTGCAGAAATCAAGCTTCAAAGAAGTTCACGAGCCATGTTCCAGAAATGATAGAGGACACATTCATGAAGAACGAAGACTACGGGTAGAGGAGCTACACGAATGGCGAGAACACAAACCGAGAACACATGATAAACCGAAACTACGCCAAAACAAGCCCGATACCTCTCCTAATCAACTTAAGGTTGGCGATAAAGTCTTAGATGCCACAGATCCTCACATTGTCACTACCACACTGAATGAGGAAATCTCTCTTACGGTACTCAGTATTTTTCCATTCGGTACGGTGGAGGTGAGTCACCCCAAGTTCGACACTTTTAAGGTAAACAACACCCGATTAAAACCCTATTTTGATGAGTTGATAGCAACAATGAGGAGTATAAACTCCTCGAACCACCCTAACCATTCACTAGAGAGGTAAGTCGAGCTTAGACTATAAATAAGCGCTTCTCAGGAGGCAACCTGAGCACTAACATATTTTTATTTCTTTATTTTTTAGTTTTTTTTTATTTCTAACACTTTAAATAATTAGATTTATCTTTGAATTGCAAAGTTGTTCAGCACACACGGCCAGGCACACAGGCGTGCCTAGACCGTGGCCAAGCAGGGGAAGAAACACGGCCGTGCGATACGGCCGTGTGGAAGTAGGACATGATTTCCTCAAAACACGGGTGTACTTGAAAGGTGAACACGGGCGTAGGAATAGAAAAACACGGGCGTGCCAGGGCAAGGCTCGATTCTATTTCTTCAACACGAGCGTGGTACCCTAACACACGGGCGTGGGAGAAGCGAACAAAGCTAGGCACGGCCGTACGATATGGCCGTGGGCCACACACGCCCAAGACACACGGGCTTGGGATAGTAGTTCGGCACGACCTAAAATTGCTAAATTCGAAAAACACGGGCTCACTTTCAGAGTACACGTGCGTGGCCCTAGGTCGTGTGGCTTCCCCCTATATAAGCAAACCACTATTCATTTTCTTCTTCCTTTAAAAACCCTAGCCGAAATCTTCCCTTCCCCACTCCCTAATCCCTATTTCGACCACCATTACCCAGATTCTCACTTCCCTAACCCTTAAACCACCCTAAAATCCACTTCCCCTGAATTAATCCTCACTTTCCCCTCTCATTTCCCTCCATTTTTCCTCCACATGGCTGTACACCCATGCCACACGCCCGTGCTCACCACCAACACGCCCGTGTGCCACCCTACAGCAGCTTTTGGTTCACTTTCTCAACCTGAATACTTTAGGAATTGGCTTTAATATTTTCTATATTTGAATTGTTTAAACTACTAAATAGCATATGCTAGTTTTAGGATTCTTGCTTAACTGATGATACATCTTTGATTCCAGTAAATGCTTCTGAATAATCATATAAAATTTTCATCTCTCGCTTGATATAGTTAAATGTTAACACATCTTGGACCTACTATATCAATGCTCATAAATTTTCAGGTACATTATGTCATCATCGAGAGCTAAGAAGGCCACGGTCCCATCATTAAAGAGACTAGGGGACTGGGTTCTTTCTCGGTACGTGCTACAGCCAAAGTTCGACACCCATTCCTTGAGTTTCTGAAAACTTCGCAGGAGGAGCTATTTCAGATACTACGCGCACGACCCCTCACTACATGTTGCTGAATCGACTGGGATGCCATAGAGCAAGTCCAGCTAGCTGATGCCATCTGCGCCCTCCTATCCACAGACCCATGGGAACGGTTCTTTGCTATTACCGAACCCATTTATTTATAGCTAACTTTAGAATCATGCTCTACTTTTCATTTACAGGTGGTGATGACGAACAATGATGACCCCGGCACCATTCACTTCCGATTAGGAGGTCTAGTTCGTGCGATGAGTGTCCCAAAGTTTGGAGTCGCTCTGGGACTTTACACCGGTGAGTTTATGGAGGAGGAGGACATGAATGCACTACCACGCAATATCCACATTTCTCCCTCCTCGTGCTGGAAAGCTTTGGCACCACTCTCTTCCACCTACGACCCCAGCCGCTCGAAGGCCACAGTTCTCGCCCCTTCCCTATGCTATCTACATGCCATATTGGCACACACTTTGACCAGAAGAAGAGAGAGCACCAGCGTCTTCAACACTTACGACGCCTACTATTTATGGTGCATGGCGAATGCATACGTGACTAACTTGGCATACTTCATCACTTTCGCCATTCGCCATCAGACTGAGCGGCATCGGAAGGGAGTAATCTCTATCGGCCCCTACGTGACACGCCTTGCCAGACACTTCGGCCTCCTCAACACCATGGCCCAGTCATCAGTACTTACACTGATAGGTCAGATGTCCCCACAGGGCATCACGACTATGTTACACATGAGGATGATTGAGTGCCGCTGTGGGACCAATCCTCCTTAGTACCGTCTCACTCATGCCATTGACGAGAAGGATCTAGAGGACATTCTTGATGATATCCCCCCACAGCACGAGGAGCCTTCTACCACGCCACCTAGGGAGCGACTAGTTCATGCGGCTGCTTCATTGGCACACCTTTTTGACTAACTCGCTCACTTCGAGCAGTATTGCACTACACAGTTCGAGATCATTCACAAGCGAGATCGGTGATGTGATAGACAGATGGACAACATGGGCCATGATGCAGTAGCTGTGCCAGCACTTCCACATCGCCACTCCAGTGCCATCACCCGAGATCATTGAATCCTTTTATCTTTTTATTTTTATATTTATATTTTTTTATTTTTAGTTTCATTTCAATTTTATTATTCCTTTTGAAAGACATATCTATATTAGTAAATTTTACTTTCTTCATTTCTCTGGTATCTCTAACAAGTAATCCCACTACACTCTCTTCCACACCAACTCTTAATAAGCTCTTCATGATTCTACAGACTTCCAAGCAAAGCCGCTAGGAATATTTTACGGAATAAGGAAACAAATGGGAAAAAATACCTCACGAGTGCCATGTTCAATGACCCAATTTCTTCATCTAGCTAAGAACAGTGGCAACTACCACTTTCTCCAAACACTCCAGCCTCAGAATCAAGCTTCACATCCATATAACATGGAGTTTCACCTCTTTTCCTCTTATGATTTTCTTTATTTTGAATAATCTATCTTTGTACATTGAGGGCAATGTACATCTTAAGTGTGGGGAGGTGAACATGAACATGATGCCTAACTTTTTGCATTATTCTTAAATCCCTGAATTTGATCTTGTGCTTAAGTGATTTTCTCATAATATTGATCGAATGAATTCTGATTGATCATGAATTCGACCATGGGAATTATGCATGATTATTTGATTATAGGACATTATAGAATCGAGCATGATAAATTGATATTTTGAGAACTAAAATTTTTAGATTATTTTCCTAAATTGAGGAATTATCTTGAAATCTTAAGTATAGAGGAAGGACATCAAAAACACAAATTTTTGGTGAGATTTTTGAGCCTTTTGAGCATATTGCTTTCTTTCTTGCTCATTTCTTTTGTGGTTTGAGTGTGTCAACATTGAACTGTTATTCTAGAACTTGCTTCGATTATACATGTCAAGATCACACGTATGATTTGATATACTGAGATGATAAAGGCACTTAGGATTTAACCCACTTACTCCATAAAAAGCCTTCCCACATAATTAAACCCTTAGTAAACCCCCTTGAGCCTATTAACCCTTTTTATTAATTAACCCTCATCATTAACCCATTAACCCATTATTGTTGAAATCCTCTTACTTAATTTACCCTTTTTTATCGGGATTATTTTTAATATTGTTACCTCACTATGTTCACCATTTTTTGTTACTGAATCATGAAGTATGATTTCTATATTATATTGACTTGATTTGTTATTTAAAAAAAAAACTTAGTATTATTATTGTAATTCTCAGCAAGCTAAAGTTGTCATGAGCTCATGTAATATAGTTCTAGATATTTGTTTGTGATTTAGTAATTAAGTTTTTGATAGTGGGGTAATTTATTGAAATTATCTCGATTCTAACCTTTGTCTCTTCAGCTTGTATCCATACTCGTAACCTAAACCCCATTACAACTATGCAAAGACCTTTTGATTTGTGTATCATATCATTTACAAGTGGTGGAGATTTGATTTTCATGCAAGCCTATAGTAAAAACTTCTCATGTTAGACAATCGAGTGCTTAATCTTGAACCTTAAACACTTTGAGTGATTTGAGTGAATCTTTAGTAAGTATGTCATATCTTGTATATTTAGGACTAAAGTTAATTACTTAGAGGAAGGAGACTTCCTATGATTTTATTGTCAAAATATTCGATTTAGATTGCTTGAGGCTTTTAATGCCCCTATAGTTGAATTCTCACTGTATGATTTTCTGTGGAATAACTTGTAACATTATCAGTAATGATTATGTGATTGAAAGGAATGAATTCTAGCAGTAAAGGAGAGTTTTCCTAGAGGACAAGCAAATGCTAAAGTGTGGGGGTATTTGATAAACACCAAATTATACATATTTTTACCCCAAATACCTAGCATATTTATGGATGTTTATTACTGGATTTATGGATTTTGGTGCTCTTAATCCGATTATTTCATCTTTTGTACTCAGAAGAGCACCGAGAGTCAAAAAGAGCCAAAAATGAGCCAAAAAGGGACAAAATAGACCAAATTGAGAAGATGAGACGGCCTAACCCTTGCCACACGGGCAACTCACACGTCCGTGCCTTTCGAGGGTGTCGACTAAGGATTTCATGATTCACACGGCCTGGCCATTGACCCACACAGCCGTGTGTAATTTAACAGATCGAACACGGCCTGGCAATCACGTCACACGGCCATGGCACACGGGCGTGTCCCTTTTTCAAAGAGTTGTATTTTACACGGAAAAGGATACTTAGGAAGGAAGAAAGTCAATCCACACCCTAAGTATGACCTAGAAAGCGGGGCTCTCTCCAGAACTTTTCTGGAGTACAGAACCATATGCCGGGAATTACTTGAAGAAAGCCAGACGATCCATCCCAAAAGCCGAAGCTACTCCAAGACTGAAGATCTCTCTCAGAATTCCTTCAGAGGTTTTAGAGTTTTCTTTATGTTTTGTTATTTTCATATTTTTGAGATGTACTCTTATTTTATTATGAACTAAACCCCTTAGATACCTAAGGGGGTTGAAACCTATGATGGATCTTGTTATTATTATCTGAACTATATGATAAATACTTGATTTTTTCTTAATTATGTCTTTTTAATGCTTGGGTTAATATTCCGGGTATTAATTCATGATTTGATGTGCTTATGCAGAGGAGCAAAAGTCCTTGTCTAAGAGTAGATTTGGCATAATTAAGCAGAATTGATCGAACGCCTAGAAATAGGGTTACGAGATTTTACTGGATTAGGGTGAAACCTAATATGGTAATGCATAGATCGATTTACTTCTTCCTTAGGGGTTTTAATTAAGAAAGAGATTTTGATTAATTCAACTGAGGGTTAGACGTTATTAGTCTCGAAAGAGATAATAATATAGGTTAGGGAGTGTCACGTATCAAGTCAAGTGAATAAATCGTCTAGTTCAGAGTCAGATAACAAGTGAAATATAGATGGATTCCTCTTTAGGTGTCATCTTTATCAATTACTTTTCCTCAAGCCTTTTTCCAAATTGTCTCTTTACTTTAGTTTAATTAGTTAATTAGTTTAATAAACAACTCTTCCTTATTTATAGGTTAAATAATAAAAAGATAGTTATTACTAGTACTTTTGGTTCCCTTGGGTATGATATCCCTGTCTTGCCATTACGATACTATTGTTCGATAGGTGCACTTGCATTTTCGTCGTGATAATAGTTAGTTTAGGTTTGATCTTCATTATACATATTTATTACTTGTTACGAATCACGCGATTAGTTATTGACTTGGGTCACACGGCCGGCCACATGCCCATGTGCCACACACGGCCAGTAGACAGGCTTGTGTGTCTAGGCCGTGTCAGACCTGTAAGGTATACTGACTTAATTCGAAAGGGTACCCCAGGGGACACACGGTCGTGTACCAAGGCCATATGTCACACACGGTCGAGCCACACCCCCGTGTGCTCAGCCGTGTGGACTGAAAATAGGCTTGGTAAAAGCCACATTTCTCACCCTCCTCAAGCATACCTAAACCACATCAAATTTGCACCATTTTATACATATATAAGCAACCAAAGCATGCTATTTCATACACATTTCATTCCATCTATCCTCAACCACTTCAACTACTAAATTCCATATTTAAAACATACTAAATCATTATGCCAAAATCATCAAAGTTTACATAAGTACCAAATGCATTTCATTATCAACTTATCAACTATTTCATGTCACAACACATACCATATCATCATCTTAAAATCAAACCACAATATACCAACTTCTAAGCAATAATACTCCAGCTTACAACTATCTAAAAGAGCAACATATAACCATACCAAACAAGCCAACACATAAAGCATTATATACATCACATAAATCACTTATCAAACACATAATTTAAGCCAAGTTAAATGACCAAATACATACCAACATTTACAAGCCAAATCTCATGGATCAAAATCATAACTCAAAATATATCAAGATAACACTAGCCTATACATGCCATATACCATTATACAAAGCTCCAAAAGTACCAATGAGATCATCGATAGTGTGATGATGTTTCTCGATGATCCCTGAGTCTGAGCTAGCTTCGATAATTTATAAAATAGTGAAAAATAAACACAATAAGCTTTAAAAGCTTAGTAAGCCATATACAAATAAAGTCATCATATGAATATTTGCATATCAATTCAAATATGCTAAGCATAGCTAAACACATACAAGCTCACAAACCTTTCTCATTGAACACATATTCAATATATTAATCACATTCATCAAATACTTCCCCTTTTCAATACTCGTCTAAATCTCGTAATACCTGAGTCACATATCACATTCACACATTCTTTCTCAACTTGACTTTGCCCGATGAACCATTCAAAATTGTTAAGGATACTCAGAAATCACATAAGCTCGGACAGTGCCATATCCCAGATATGGTCTTACATGTTATCATATATCAATGCTACTGTCTTGACAGGGTCTTACACGAAATCATAATACGATACCAATGTCCTAAATATCGTTGTACATGTAATCGCATCTCGATAACCTAATGTCATGATACTTGTATCAGATACTATTCCTATGGTTCGTACGAGACTTTCGAATGTCATAACTCTATCAATTCTTGCTTGTAATTTCTCATTCAACATTTATAATAATTCAATGACAAATAAACACAAAAAATTCAATTTAAAGACATTTATTTGCATATGAACTTACCTCAGTCGTAGAAACAACGAAACTAGCCGATTAATCGAGTACTTTGTTCTTGCCTTGATTTAAGTCCATTCTCTTTCATTCTTAATCTATATATATTAAAAATTAATCTATTTAACCACAAAATCAATCAACTTAGTCTTTAAACACATATTTAACCCAATTTACATTTTGGCCCTAAACTTTCACATTTCTTACAATTTAGTCCCTATTTCATAAAAACCCAATTTACAACAATTTCAATTAAACCCAAGCTAGCTAAATTTTTATAGGTTCCTTAATAGCCCATATTTATCAATATTTTACACATTAACCACACATTTTTGTCCTTTCACAAATTAACCCCTGCAATTTCACTAAAAATCACTTTACAAAACATGATAATCTATCATCAAAAATTTATATTTCATCATCAAATACCAAAGAACACAATAAATCATTAATTGAAAATCTCAAAACCTGTAAAAATTTCAAAAATTAAGACACGGGCTAGCTAGTACTCAAAGCAACGATCACAAAAACATAGAAATCATAAAAAACCGAGCTCAAAACATACCTCAATCAAGCTATGCAAGTGTTGAAAATAAAAGCTCTATTTTATCACCTCAATCAAGCTATGCAAGTGTTGAAAATAAAAGCTCTATTTTATCTTTCTTCTTTGCTTCATTCAGCCATAAAAGATGATAAAATGGCCACCATTATGGTTTGTTTTAATTTAATTAACCTTATTTCACTAATTACTATTTTAACCTTATATTATAATGTTAAAAATCACTTAATGGATGACTATATTTGTCCATCCCATTAACCAAATGTCAAATAACCACATAAGGACGTAAATATTTAAATTTCATAGCAATTAAAGCACTTTACCAAGTAGAATGTAACTTTTTCATTTTATGCTATTTAGTCCTTTTATTAAATTAAGTATCCAATCGGTAAAATTAAATCATGAAACTTTCACACATACATGCTATCATGTTGTAAACACATAAAATAATATTAAAATAATTTTTTGACCTCAGATTTATGGTTTCAAAACCACTATTCTAATTTAAATAAAATGGGGCTATTACAAGCACACGGGCATGTGACTTGGCCATGTTGCATAAGTCAGTTGCCCTCCAGTTTTCACACAACTTGGCACACGGGCGTGTCCTTAGTCGTGTGATACAAGTTACTATGTATGGCCTATTTCCACACGACCTGAGACACGAGCGTGTCTGTAGCTGTGTGAGGCACAAGGCCTGTTCACACGGACGTGTGACCCCTGTATGGTTGAAATTTTTCTAAGTTTCCAAAATTTTTATATGTTATCGGTTTAGTCCCGAATCACTTCTAAAGCATGTTTAAGACCTCGTAGGCCCTTATAAGGGACAATGTGTTTGTGATTAAATGGTATTTAAGTATTAATGCATAAATGTAGGCGTTATTTATGTTAAATGATGTATATTGATCGGTAATACCTCGTAACCCTACTTTGGCGATGGATACGAGTTAAGGGTGTTACACTCACAATTTAACTTTCATGTATATACTCATATAACGCAACATTTATCATTCTCATGTACTATAAAACATTTATCTTTACCTTTTCGAATTTTGTTTCATCATAAGTAACATTTTACTTAGGTACTTGAGTATCTCTTTTCGAATTATCAGAATTAGCTCGATTGGAAAGCATCTCTATCTATTTGTGAAACAATTCTCATCAGAGTCGGGAGATATCACACTATCACAGGTTATATAATGGCATGTATTTCTAAACTTCACATATGCTATGTTCAGTCTGAGAACCAGCTAAATCGTAGCTCTGATACTAATAAATGTAACACCCTTAACTCGTATCTTTCATCGAAACACGGTTACAGAGCATTACCAAAGTTTATAGAATAATTACAGATATTTCACAACATTTACTATTCATGTCCGATACTAATCATATTGTCCCTTGAAAGAGCTCCTTGAGGCCTAATATAAATGTTAGAATCAAATCAGGACTTAATCAAGATCTCAGAAATTTTTTTATGAAATTTCGACATTTTTCCTAGATGCAGGGCTCACATGCCCGTGTGGCCAAGGGACACGCTTGTGTGATCCTATGACACGCCCGTACATCAAGCCGTGTCCTACCCCGTGTAACTCCCTGACTTGCATCACACAGCCAAGTCATACGCCTATGTGCTAGGCCATGTTACCCACACGGTTGAGACACACGCCCGTGTCTCTGTCCATGTAACAGCCTTTTTCGGGTCAAATCAGAATAGTGGTTTTGGGACCACAAATTTGAAGTAGAAATATTTATTTTGTTATTATTTTAAGGTCTACACTATGATTGAATGATTGTGTAAAAATTTCATTAAGAAATTTTATCGATTGAGTGTCCAATTTGACTGGAAGGACTAAATTGCAATAGGTGAAAAACTTGAGTTCTCCATGTTAAAGGTGCCTAATTGCTATGAATTCTTAAATTAGATGTCCTTAAATGGTAATTAGACCATTATATTTTATGAAAAAAATGGACATGGTTAGGCAAAATTTTGAAGTTTTTCATTAAGGGCATTTTAGTCATTTGGTAAATAAAGACAAAAATTAACAAATAAAAGCCTCCATCTTCTTCAATTTAGTTGCCCTAGTTGAATTTTATAAGGAGAAGCCATAGCTAGGGGTTGGCCAATTTCCAAGCTTGATTGTAAGCCCGTCTTTGTCCCATTTTTAACGATTTTTATATTTTTGAGATCGTTGTAACTTGATTTCTCTATTTCAAGGACTAATTTGAAAAAAGGTGAAGTTTAAAATTTTACCCATGTTGAACATGTATGTATTTTGATGTCTGATGGTAGAAATTGCATGTTTTTTGTTTGTTAAATGACTTTTGCAAAGTGATTTTTGGTAAAAATGAAAAATAGGGACTTATTTGTAAAAGTCTATAAAAGAGGTAGAAAAATGTCAATAAATGAAAAATGTGGGCTATCATAAGCATGAAAAATGTTTGGCTAGGCTTAGGTTGTAAGAAAATTGAAAGAAATTCATTTTACGAGCCTAGGGACTAAAATGTAAAATGTTAAAAGTTTAGGGGAAAAAATGTCATTTTTTCCCATAGTGTGTTTCTGGGCTAAATTGAATAATTTTATGATTAAATAAGTTAAATTTGATATTATAGATCAAGAAAAATAAAGTTCGAGTTTAGACCGGGAAAAGAACAAGGTTGTGGACTAAATCAAACTAATAGCGGTTTTTGTAACCGAGGTGAGTTCGTCTGTTAAATAAGCATTAATATAATTATATTTAAATGCTTTAATATTTCATGAACTTTATGATAAATTGTGTGGATGAATTTAACTTTACGGATGAGTTCGACAACAGTTCGATAAGCAAGAAATCTCATTTGAACCTTAGGAATAAATTAGGATACAAGTGACATGTCACTAGGGTTACCATGTGTTATGTGCTTATGTGATCCGGGTGCTACTCTCATATGTCCTATCAGTGGCTGAGTATACTAGCATATATTGCGGTTACTGACAGCTTGTGTGAACAGCACCGAATAGCTATGTCTTGACTGATAGCTTGTGTGAGCAGGCCCGTTGATTAGCTCGATAGCGAGCAATTATGCGATATAAGATTGAGGTAGCATTGGCTACATATATGGCACTTAGCATGCAAGATTTTGAAGTATCCGACATTATTATTCCGAGTGGTTCATGGGTTGTCAAAGATGAGAATAAGTGTAAATTTGTTACTAGATGGTATAGGTATGTACTCGAAGCTTAGGAATATTAATTCGTGAAATGACGATTTTAAGGTAAGTTGTGTTAGAAGTGAATTATGATCATGAGAATATGGTAAATTATGTCACCTTATGTTATATTACTTGCATGATTAATGTATGGTAAGGTTGCTTATTTCTTCATACGAACTTACTAAGCTAATAGCTTACTCCAGTTTATTTTCAATGTTTTATAGTGTCACCAAGCTAGCTTGGGATTGGAGATCGTCGAAAGCCACACCACACTATCAAATTGTCTTTTGGGTACCAATGATTTTAAAACATTTTGAGAGTATGGCATGTATAGGGACTTGGTCATTTTGTTATATTTGTCATTTGATTTTGCCAAAACTATTGGCTTGTATTTGTTTAAGGTGATTTGGTATTTAGCCACGTAATTGGCTTATTTTGGCTAAATGATTGTAAGCCCATTTATATAAGTATATGTGTTAATGCCTTCTTGTCTTTCAGTTTTGTAATGGGTTGCTATGTGTTTATTATGGTAAAATGACTTGTTGTGAAATGGATGAGATGGGCCCTTTGGTGTGCTAGGAAATCTACGTAGAATTATGCATGATGAAATTATTCATGTTGATACTTGTGAATGTGAGTTTGGTATGAATTGAATTGGTAAATTATGCTATAGTAAATATGTAAGTGTTGCTAATGAATGATATGATTTAGCCTTGATTATGGATGTTTTGGTTGCTTAAACATACCATGAATTATGCCATTGAACTTATGTGTGTAGGTGTAAATAAGGGTGACAAATGACTTTGTAGACAACCTTTATTTTGTCCATATGGTTAGACACATGAGCACGTGTCTAGGCCGTGTATGACACATGGTTTGGCCCATGGGCATGAGTTCTAGTTGTGTGTCCCCTGTACGTTAATTTTTAGAAATAGAATGCACAAAATTGAGCATACAGGCAAAGACAAGAGCATGTGTCTCAGCCATGTGAGAGACACAGCCTCAAGAACAGACATGTGTCCCGACCGTGTGAAGTCTGCATCTATTTTGTGAAAATATAATTTACCACACGGCCTAGCACATGGGCATGTGACTTGGCCGTGTGGCATCAGTTTATTCATGCATTGCAAAACAAAAAGTTACACGGGTTAGGGCCACGAGCGTGTGTGACCACATGGCCTTCCCACACAGGCGTGTCCCAAGCCAAATGGGCGTGTGACCCCTGTTCATAGAAAAATTTTTCTAAGTTTTGTAAAAATTTATGAGGTGCTCGATTTAGTCCCAGACCACTTCCAAAGCATGTTTTGGGCCTCATAGGCTCGTATTAGGGACCTTGTGGTTGAATGGAAATGTTTTTAATTTGGATGCAAATTTATGACTCAGAATTGTATGTTTGTTTGTAATGTGAGTCCGATAATACCTTGTATCCTGTTCTGGCATTGAATACAGGTAAGGGGTGTTACATTTAGTGGTATCAGAGCTATGGTTTAGTCAATTCTCAGACTAGCGTAGCGTGAGTGAGAGTCTAGCTATACATGCCATATTTAATTTGTGATAGTGTGAGGACTCCTGACAATTTAAATTGTGATTTTATATAGTAAAATAGATCCCAACTAAGAGGTAGCTGACGATGTTGAAAGTAATGCTCCGGCTCTCGCTAAAGGGACAACGCCATCTAATAGTAGACCAGTAATAGTTAGTTAGAGAGGAGAGGCTAGAGAATTCTTCTTCCAAAGGATGAATAGGTGGTTTGCCGAGTTTGTTTGAACAAATCCAGTTGCCCAAAATCCTTCACCCCCACCTAACCCCTAACTGATTCCTATATCTCCCCAAGCTTTGGAATTGGTAAGATTGAACAAGCCTCTAGTTGATAAGATTTGAAAGCAAGGGGCTGAAGAATTTAGAGCTAATATTGACGATGATCCCGAGAGAGCAGAGTTTTGGCTTAAGAACTGTAACAGGGTATTTGATGAGCTTTCTTGCACACCAGATGAGTGCTTGAAATGTGTTATATCACTCTTGTATCCGTGGTGCTGAGGGAAAGAGTTACATGGAAATTCTTTCAAGATGAGTTCAGAAAGAAATATATCAGTCAATGGTTCATTGATAAAAAACGTAAAGAGTTCTTAAAGCTGAAACAGGGTCATATGTTTGTGACTGAATACGAGCGAGAGTTTGTTAGGTTTAGTAAGTATGCTCGGGATTGTGTTTCTACTGAGGCTATCATGTGCAAAAGATTCGAAGATGGGCTGAATGAGGATATCAGACTGTTAGTTGGGATTTTAGAGTTGAAGGAATTTGTTGTGCTGGTCGATAGAGCTTGCAAAGCTGAAGAGTTGAGCAAAGAAAAGAGAAAGGCTGAGTTTGAGGCTAGAGACTCAAGAAAAAGACTGATAAATAAGTCATTTCGATCTCCGTTAAAGAAGTCAAGGGATTTGTATACTCGTTCTAATGCTTCAGGTGGGTATCCCAACAGAGATTGCGGGAAGCAATATTCGGGTTCTAAGGCCCAAACTACGCCAATAGTGAGTGTTGGTACTGCTAGGTCTACGACCTGAATGTCAATACTGTGGTAGATGACATCCCGATGATAGTAGGATGAATAACCAGGCTTGCTTTAAATGTGGCGCCCAATATCACTTCATTCGAGATTGTCCTGAAATGACTAAGAAAGATAATTTTTAGAATGCAAGACCAAGTAACACTGCCACTAGAGGAAGGCCACCGAGAAATATTGGGAGTGGGAACAGTAGAAGAGGTGTGACGAAAGAGTTAACTGTGAGATCAGAGGTCAGAGCACCTGCTAGAACTTATGCTATTCACGCTCGCGAAGATGGGTCATCCCCTGATGTTATCACTGGTACATTTTCTCTCTATGATACTAATGTAGTTGCATTAATTGATCCTAGATCGACTAATTCTTATATTTGTATGAATTTGGTATCTAGTAAGAATTTTTTTTATTAAGTCTACTGAGTATGTGATTAAAGTGTCGAACCCCTTAGGCAAATATGTTCCAGTTGATAAAGTTTGCAAGAATTGTCCTTTAATGATTCAGGGTCACTGTTTTCTGGCTGACTTAATGATTTTACTATTTGACGAGTTTAATGTAATTCTTGGAATGGATTGGTTGACTCTACATGATGTCATAGTGAATTGTAGATGAAAGATTATTAAATTGAAATGTCAAAATAATGAAATTCTTCGGATTGAACCGGATCAGTCGGGTGAGTTGCTTATTGTAATTTCGATTATGTCAGCTCAGAGATATGTAAGAAAATGATGTGAAGCTTATCTTGCATATGTACTGATTATGAAAGAGTCTAAATTGAAGATTGAATATGTGCCGGTAGTTTGTGAATATTCAGATGTGTTCCCAGAGGAGTTGCCTGGATTACCATTGATCAGAGAGATTGAGTTTACTATTGATTTGGTACCGACGACTTCACCGATATCGATAGCTCCGTATAGAATGGTTCCAACTGAATTGAAAGAATTGAAGTCTTAGTTGTAAGAGCTGACGGATAAGGGTTTTATGAGACCAAGTTTTTCGCCCTGGGGTGCACCAGTGTTATTCGTCAAGAAGAAAGACATATCAATGAGACTTTGTATTGATTATCATCAACTTAATAAGGTTATGATAAAGAAAAAGTATCACTTACCGAGAATTGATGATTTGTTTGATCAGTTGAAAGGGGAAACAATGTTCTCGAAGATAGACTTGAGATCAGGCTATTATCAGTTGAGAGTTAAAGATTCGGATGTGCCGAAGACTGCGTTCAGAATGAGGTATAGGCATTATGAATTTCTTGTTATGCCTTTTGGATTAACTAATGCTCATACAGTTTTTATGGACTTGATGAATCGAATCTTTAGACCATATTTAGATAAGTTTGTGGTTCTTTTTATTGACGACATTTTGATTTATTCATGAGATGAGTCTGATCATGCCGAACATTTAAGAATTGTAATGGAAACTTTGAGAGATAAAAAATTATTTGCTAAATTCAGCAAAAGTTAGTTTTGGCCCTGAGAAGTCAGATTCTTGGAGCATATTGTTTCAACAGAAGGTATAAGGGTTGATCCGAGTAAGATTTTGACAATTGTTGATTGGAAAATGCTGAGGAATGTATTCGAGGTTAGAAGCTTCTTGGGCTTAGCTGGTTATTATCGACATTTTGTCAAGGGATTCTCAATGATTACTACACCTATGGCAAGATTGTTACAGAAAGAAGTTAAGTTTGAATGGTCTGGGAAATGTCAAAAGAGTTTTGAACAGTTGAAAATGTTTTTGATTGAGGCACCAGTATTAGTGCAACCTGAGTCGGGAAAATATTTTGTGATTTACAACAACGCATCATTGAACTGTCTTGGTTGTGTGTTAATGCAAGAGGGTAAAGTGATAGCTTATACCTTGAGACAGTTGAAACCGTACGAAAGGAATTATTCGATGCACGACTTGGAATTGGCTGCCATTGTGTTTGCTTTAAAAATTTGGCGACAACATCTATTCGGTAACAAGTTTCACATCTTTACTGATCACAAGAGTTTAAAATATTTGATGACTAAAAAATATTTGAATTTGCGACAACGGAGATGGCTCAAGTTATTGAAAGACTATGAGTTGGTAATCGATTATCATCATGGGAAGGCGAATGCAGTCATTGATGTTTTGAGTAGGAAATCTTTGTTTGCTTTGAGAGCAATGAATACGCGATTGACTTCGTCTGATGATGGATCGATTTTAGCCGAGTTAAAAGCTAGATTGGTATTTCTTCAGCAAATTTGCGAGGCTTAGAAATGTGGCAGTGAATTGCAATCTAAGAAAGTTCAGTGCGAACCGAATAGTGATTCAGATTTTCAGATTGGGGCCGATGATTGTTTGATGTTCCAAGGTAGGATTTGTGCACCGAAAGATACTGAGTTGATTCAGAAAATTTTTCATGAGGCACACAATGGTTGTCTATCTGTTCATCTAGGAAGTACAAAGATGTATAATGATTTGAAGAAATTGTATTGGTGGTCGAGTATGAAACGAGATATTTCTAAATTCGTATCGAGATGTTTGATTTGTCAACAAGTAAAGCCCGAACATCAAATACCTTCGGGTTTGTAACACCCCGTACCCGAGACCGTTGCCGGAGTCGAACACGAGGTATTTACGGACTTATTTCATTTATTCTCACAGTCCAAAAAATTTTCCAGACAAGCTGGCTAACTGCGTCACTGTTACCTTAAAAATCATATCTTGAGATCCAAAACTCGAAAACCAGTTTCGTAAATTTTACCTGAAACTAGACTCATATATCCATCTACAATTTTTTTCTAGAATTTTTGGTCAAGCCAATTAGTACAGTTTATTAGTTAAAGTCTCCCCTATTTTAGGGTTCAACTGCTCTGACCTTCATTCATTACGACTTATATATCTTCCTGTACAGGGATTCATTACTTATGATGTTTGTTTTGAACGAAACTAGACTCAAAAAGGAATCTATACATATATGGCATGATCTCTAATTATCTCTGGTTAATTTATAGTGAATTTCCAAAGTTAGATCAGGGGATCCAGAAATCGCTCTGGCCTTGTTCCACGAAAACTTAAATATCTCCTAAAATACGACTCATATGATCGTTTTGTTTCTTCCATATGAAAGTAGAATCATCAAAGTTCGATTACATAATTTATTCACTATTTAATTCTATTCCTACTATTTTTAGTTATTTTTCAAATCCACACCACTGCTGTTGTCAGCATCTGTTTTTAAGGTGAACTTTACCTATTTCATGGTTTTCCATGAATCAACTAGAATTTGTCATACAAAGCACCAAAATGATCATGATTAACCATTCCAATGGCTAATTGTTACCAAACATTTCCATACCTCTCAATGAACAATATACAAAACGATTATAATGCTATGCTCAAAGTATATATAAGCCATTTTCGCATGGCTATCCAAATTTATACAAAACCAAAGGGTACATGACCAACAACAAAATGGTAGTCCTATACATGCCATTTTCAGAGTTCAACCAAAAATGTACCAAAAGGGCTTTGATAGTGTGGACGACTTCGACTTCGACAATCCCGAGCCCGATAGCTGACGAACCAAAATCTATAAAATAGAGAATCAAAGAAACGGAGTAAGCATTTAATGCTTAGTAAGTTTTGAGAAATGAAATCGTGCACAACTGAAGTATAGCATTCATAAGACTAAACGAATAATTTCATATACACATATTTTCACAATCATACCTACTTCACATTTCCAACCCTTATATTCATACATAAGGAATCAACCTGACTAAAAGCCGGAAGCTTGTTAATCGATTGAGCAAATACTATTTAGAAGGAATCAATTATCTCAATGCACATATGAAACATACCTCATCGTTGGGATTTTACGAGCGTATTAATTGAAATCATTACAGCAAGATCGCTCATTCCCAAACCCAAGTATCTTTGGGATTTAGCCGGATATAACCACTCGCACAAGGCCTTCGGGTCTTAGCCCGGATATGGTCACTAGCATAAATGCCTTCGGGTCTTAGCCCGAATATAGCAACTCGCACAGATGCCTTCGGGACATAGCCCGGAATTAGTAACTTGCACCAATGCCTTTGGGACTTAGCCCGGAATTTGTAACTCGCACAAATGCCTTCGGGACTTAGCCCGGAATTAATCACTAGCACACATGTCTTCGCGACTTAACCTCATTAGTATCCGAATATTCATGCACATATCAGTAAATCATGACACATCTTTATTTCGTTTTCATAACTAGAATTCAAACACAATTCAGTTATTAAGCATTCCATTTTCGGCTCAATAGCCACATACGAACAGCATGATTCGGCTTGCTTCATGACATGATTTCTATGCACGTACGGCTACCCATCATACGTATAGACTAATTAACTCACATATAATTCAAGTAGAATCATTATATCACCGTATATTGTTATAATTATACGTCATGACTTAATCAAATCGTAAACTAAGTTTCATTACTCGAAAACTTACCTCGGATGTTGTCGAACGATTTCGGCAGCTATTCGATCACTTTTTCCTTTCCCTTATCCAACTTTGGTCCTCTAAGCTCTTGAGCTAATTCAAACAAATTCAACTTATTAAAGTCTCATTATGCTAGCTTATGGCCGAATATGACAAGGAGTTTGATAGGTCATATGGCCACCTTTAGCTCAAATACAAAATGGTCATACGCATTTTTAATCACACTGAGCAATTTAATACAATTAATCTAACATTTCCTCATGTGCACCTTGATGACCGAATACACACATCATTAACCTAATATCAATTGACTAAACATTTTAACAAATTCTCCTTGAGCCGATTATCTAAGTCAAGATAAAAGCATCAATGTGCTTGCCTCTAACCAAATACATACAACACAAATCTACCTCATGTGGCCGAATATGCATGTCTATGTTGAGGCCAATTATATGCTTAATACTTCCTACAAATATGGTTACTTGTATTGACTACATACCATTTGTTTCAAGTTCAAAACTTGGCTAATACACATAATTCATACATCTCACATTCTAAGCATTCACTCAATTCTATCACTTAAAACACACACATTACTCAATAACTTCCTAGTTTAAATTCGGCCACTACACCAATTCACTAGATGATTTGTTAGTATTATTGTTCATTTATTCAAACTACTTACAATTTCCTTAAACCATCACACTTTACAACCATCTATCACTTCCATTTTCTACCATGGCCGAATGTTATAACCCAAGCCACACATATTGTCCCTCAAGGCCCTTCAATGACCACATTCGGCACCTCTTTAAGAACAACCCAAATTTCAACCTTCAAGAAAGAAGAAAAATATATGTACTAAGAGCTTCCAACTACTTGGCCGAATATCAAACCTCCTAACAATCAAAACTTAAGCCATGGAATGATTTGAACTTGAACTAACCACCTTCTTTATACAAAATTTTCCAAGAATTTCAAGGTACTTACCTCTTCCTAATCCTCATCCAAATCGAACATGAAGCAAGAGAACTCCTTTCTTCTTCCTTTGATTTTTCGGTCAAGAAGAACAAAGAGGATGAAGCCCTTTTTTTTTCTTTTTCTTCTTCTAGGTACGGCAAAATGGAGGGGGCATGGATGAGACAACTTTGTTTTCATCACCCCTCCCTTTTCATTACTTAATTACTAACCCTTTATTTTATTCTTTCTAACATAACACACTAACACAATATGTTCACAACATGTTTCACCCCATAGCATGGCTGGCCACTAGCTCAAATTTTGGGTAATTTGACATGCAAACCCATCATTTTCATAACATGCATTAATAGGCCACTTTACATTTGCCTAGCACATTTCTAAATTTTCTCACATAAGTCCTATTTAATAAAATTCACTTACAATTAACAAAATTCAAACATGAAATTTTCACACATGCATATATACATATAATAAGCATCAACTATGACGGTTAATTATTTTTATGACTCGGTTTAGTGGTCCCGAAACCACTTTCCGACTAGGGTCAATTTAGGGCTGTCACAGGATTTACTTCAGCTAGTGACTTTACCCAAGTGGAAATGGGATAGGGTTACGATGGGTTTCATATTGGGGTTACCTTTGACTCTGAAGAAGAAAGATGTCGTATGGGTCGTTGTTGATAGATTGACGAAATTGGCTCATTTTATTCTGGTACGTACTGATTATTCACTTGACAAGCTAGCTGAATTGTACATTGCTGAGATTGGTAGATTGCAAGGGGTGCCTAATTCTATTATTTCGGATAGAGATCCGAGGTTTACATCGTGATTTTGGAAGAAATTGCAAGAAGCGTTGGGTACAAAGTTAAATTTTAGTACTGCATTCCATCCGAAAACAGACGGTTAATCTGAGAGAGTGATTCAAATTCATGAAAGATATGCTTCGCTGTTGTGTTTTAGAGTTCGAAGGTAGTTGGGAGAAATACTTGCCGTTGGTTGAATTTGCTTATAATAACAATTATCAGTCAAGTATAAAGATGGCACTGTTTGAAGCATTGTATGGTCGCAAATGCCGAACTCCATTGTATTAGACCGAGCTTGATGAGAAACAGATTCACAGGGTTGATTTGGTTAGAGAAATCAAAGAAAAGGTGAAAGTAATTCGTGATTGTTTGAAAGCAGCTTCAAATTGACAGAAATCGTATGCGGATTTGAAACGAAAGGATATTGATTTTTAGGTTGGTGATAAAGTGCTTCTGAAGATATCACCGTGGAAGAAAATTCTTAGATTTTGTCGCAAAGGCAAATTGAGTCTGCGGTTCATTGGGCCGTGTGAGATTATTAAAAGAATAGGGCTAGTGGCATATCGATTAGCTTTGCCATTAGAATTGGAAAGGATTCACAATGTGTTTCATGTATCGATGTTGCACAATTATCAATCATATCCTTCGTACATAATCTCATCGATAGAGATTGAGATTAGACTCGATACGACTTATAGTGAAGAACCGATCAAGATTTTAGCTTGAGAAGTTAAACAGTTGAGAAATAAAGGCATAGCTCTAGTGAAAGTTTTGTGGCAACGACACGGGGTCGAAGAGGCTACGTGGGAACTTGAGGAAGCCATGAGAAAACAGTACCCTAACCACTTTTCTGGTATGATTTTCGAGGACAAAAATCCCTAAAGGGGGGAGAGTTGTAATAGCCCATTTTCGGGTCAAATTGGAACAGTGGTTTCAGGACCACAAATCTGAGTAGTAGAAATATTTATTTTGTTATTATTTTAAGGTCTACAATATGATTGAATGATTGTGTGAAAATTTCGTTAAGAAATTTTATCGATTGAGTGTCCAATTTGACTAGAAGGACTAAATTGCAGTATGTGCAAAACTTGTGTTCTCCATGTTAAAGGTGCCTAATTGCTACGAATTCTTAAATTAGAGGTCCTTAAATGGTAATTATACCATTATATTTTGGTATGGCAAAAATGGACATGGTTAGACAAAATTTTGAAGTTTTTCATTAAGGGAATTTTAGTCATTCGGTAAATAAAGACAAAAATTAACAAATAAAAGTGTCCATCTTGTTCAATTTAGTCCCCCTTAGCCGAATTTTACAAGGCGAAGCCATAGCTAGGGTTTGGCCAACTTCCAAGCTCGATTATATGTCCGTCTTTGTCTCGTTTTTAATGATTTTTATATTTTTGAAATCATTGTAACTTAATTTAGCTATTTCAAGGAGTAATTTGAAAGAAAGTTGAAGTTTAAAATTTTACCCATGTTGAACATGTATGTATTTTGATGTTTAATGGTAGAAATTGCATGTTTGTTGTTTGTTAAATGACTTTTGTAAAGTGATTTTCGGTAAAAATGTCAAATAGGGACTTATTTGTAAAAGTCTATGAAATGGGTAGAAAAATGTGAATAAATGAAAAATGTGGGCTGTCATAAGAATGAAGAAGGTTTGGCTAGGCTTAGGCTGTAACCTAGGGACTAAAATGTAAAATGTCAAAAACTTAGGGGCAAAAATGTCATTTTTGCCATATTGTGTTTCAGGGCTTAATTGAATAATGTGATGATTAAATAAGTTAAATTTGATATTATAGATCAAGGAAAAAAAAGTTTGAGTTTAGACTGGGAAAAGAACAAGGTTTTGGACTAAATCAAACTAATAGTGGTTTTTGTAACCGAGGTAAGTTCGTATGTTAAATAAGCTTTAATAAAATTGTATTTAAATGCTTTAATATTTCATGAACTTTATGGTAAATTGTGTGGACGAATTTAATTTTACGGATGAGTTCGACAACGGTTAAATAAATTTTATTTCTGGAATCGAATTTGTGGTCCCGAAATCACTGTTCTGAGTTCTCTAAAAATGGGTTGTTACACGTTCCAACATCAATTATAGTCCTAGCAGTTGCTAAAAAAGGTCGCCCTAAAATTAAAGGTACCTCACTACCTTCATCCATGTCCAACATAACAAAGTCAACGAGGAATATGAACTTATCGATTTTAACAAGCACATCCTCAATAATACCCCTAGGATTTCTAATAGTTCTATCTGCTAATTGAATACTAATCCTAGTTTGTTTGGGTTTCCCAAGACCTATTTGTTTAAACATTTTATAGGGCATGACATTAGTACTAGCCCCTAAATCAGCAAAAGCATTATCAATATTTAAACTACCAATTAAACAGGGAGTAGTAAAACTCCCTAGATCTTTCAGTTTATTGGGCAGTTTATTTTGTATGATGGTTGAGCAAACTGCATTGAGCTCCACAGTTGACGAATCGTCTAACTTCTTTTTGTTTGCCAATAGCTCCTTTAAAATTTTGACAAAATTGGGCATCTACAAAAGAGCTTCAACAAATGGTAAGTTAATATGTATTTTTTTAAGAGTTTAAGAAATTTGACATAATTGTTCGTAGATTTCCAGAAAATTAGCCAAATGAGTATTTGGATCTTCATCTTGCAAATGATCGAACTAAGCAAACTATTGTACCATCTGAATTGTGTTCGGCTTTAGTTCGAAGTTATTTGCAGCAATGGTGGGTCTCAGAATACTCGATTCAAACCTAGTCAGAGTAGGCTTCGCATAATTGTACATAGTACGAGGAACAGGAGCAAGAGCTGCAGGAGGTAGTAGAATATTCTGATTATCCTCCATCTCCTCTGTAATAATAATGTCCTTTTGTTCATCTACTAAATTTTGTCTACTATGCCTTGTTTCTCTACGATTTCTACGAGCTGCAATTTTAATTTCACTGTTGTAAAGTAATGTTCCCGACGGGTTTCTTCTAGTCTTAAACTAAAGGAACCTGATAGGAAAAAATAGAAGAAAAATTAGAATGTAAAAATTAAACTAAAAACAAAAATATGATAAAAAAAGATGGCTAAATTAATAAAAATCAAGTATTCCTAATATTTTAGTCCTTGGCAATAATGCCAAAAATTTTATGTATGTTTTCTATATTAACTAAAATTTACAGCAAGGTAAGCGCACCTATCGAACAATAGTATAGCTATAGTGAGTATAGATATAGTATCCATGAGGACTAAAAGTATTAATAATTATCATTTTCTTATTATTTAGCCAACAAATTGGAGTGATGTGTTTTAAACTAAAAATTACTAAACTAATTTAACTAAGAAAGCAACAGAGAACAAATCAGGCAAATAATCAAAAGATAACCAATGAGAGAGACAATACCCAAGAAAGAATCCACCTAGACTCCTTCTATTAATATTAATATGATTTAAACGATTTATTCCCTTAGTGTCTTGATTTGTAGAAATCCCCCAATTATGCTACTATCTCTTTCAAGACTAAAAGAAACTTACTCTAGGTTGATTAATTGAAATATTTTTCTAATTAAAACCCCTATTGTCGCATTAACTCAATCGATGGATTCCCCTATTAGATTTGATTCTAATTCGGTAGATTTCTGTTGTTCTATTTCTAGGATTGCATGCAACTCCACCCAATTATGCTAGATCTACTCTTAAACAAAGACTTTTTCTCCACTGAATTAAGCACATTAAACATGAATTAATATCCAGAAAATATTAAAACAAGAAATAAGCACACATAATTCAAAACAAGAATAAAATATTTATCATGTAAAATAGAAACTAAATAATAGAACTTCTCATAGGTTTCATCCTCCCTAGGTATCTAAGGAATTAGTTCATAATTCTGAAATAAAACATTTCAAAGTTGGAAAAACCACAAGAAACAAAGGAACTCATAAAAACTTCAGAAGAAATTAAAAGAAGGTCTTTGATCTTGATGGAAATCTGCTTCGGAAGTGGTTCTAATGGTGTTCCTTGAGTGTTTTCTTCAATCTTCACTGATGGGTCCCATATCTCTTATTCTATTTGGTATTTAAAGACTTTAGAATTCTCAGAAACCTTAAAAATTGAGTTTTTCAGCGTATTTAAGATGTAGGGTGTGAAATCGACGCGGGCTAGCACACGGGCTTGTGTCCAACCTGTGTGGCTCCTAAAATTTTCTTTTTTCTCTGATTTTTGCTCCTTTTGCTTCCAAATGTGCACCCAAGTGTAGTGACATGAATTAAAGGGATTAGAAGCATCAAATTCACCAATTTTCATAAATAATGTTCCAAACATGCATTAATAATAAGATTAAAATATATTAGCTTTATCATTTATCACCTATCATGTATATCTATTTATATAACTAACAACCTTATTGAAACCTAACAAATGTCACCTTTTCACTGAATTGTCTTATCAAGGTCTTCAACTCTCGAGAACTTACTTAAGTGCTTTCTCTTTCTTTATAACTAAGTTGGTTTACGTCTAGTTAATACCTAAGTAGCTTACCTTATAGCTTAACTGACACAGAGCCATAAGTATAGGGTACATTGTACTACTGTCGTAAGCTCGTACATCAGAAGTCATTTCACATAACCAGAAGTCCTACTCATTTTGACATAGAAACTTGATATAAAACTCTTATCCTATTATGTCCATATTAGAGTTCCCCTATTCTATACTCCAAGAGGGCTTTGGTAGAATACTACTTCTTAAATATTTTCTTTTTATCTATGCTCCAGTCCTTATGTTCTACAACACGAGGTTTCGTAGGCATGTTCAAAAAATTCTAATTCTACATAAATTCCTAATACGATTCACGATAAGGACTTATCTTATCCATCATTTTTCCTTAATTAGTATTCGGTCACTAAGGCTTCGCCAGTTGGGGTGTTACACTCTCCTCGACTTAAAGAAATTTCATCCCCAAAATTTTCCTATTTGAGGTCAATTTTGCCAAACACAAATCTGCAATAGCACAAGACTACATGTATGGGCTTTCACCTTTTTTCATCTTATTGGGATACTGTAACAGCCTGATTTAGACCCTAGTAAGAATAGTGGTTTTGAGACCACAAATTTGAGTCAGAAAAATATTGAAATATTATTTTCTGTGCTCATTATACGTGAATTGATAGTTGTGAAGATTTCGTATAAAAATTTGATCGTTTGTGTGCTTAATTTGATAAAAGGACCTAATCGCATAAAATGTAGAAGTGGCCTTCTAATGTTAAAGGGTTTAATTGATATGTCTTTATAATTGATAGGTGGTCCTTATGTGGTAATTATGCCTTTATATATGTTAGTGGACATTTATGGACACTTATTTAAGTAATATTAAATGGTTTATTTAAGGGTAAAATGGTAAAAATAGGCATTAATGTTGATTAAAATAAAACAAAAGCATGAAAATTGGTAATTTTCATTCATCCTTGCCAAAATTACAAAGAAAAAGAAGAGAAAATAAGAGTTCTAGGGTTCGACACTCACATTGGCTAATTAAGGTATATGTTTTAATTGGTTTTTGATAATTTCTATGTTTTTGTGATCGTTGCACTCTATTCTATCAAGCCCATGTCTAAATTTTGTAAATTGTTGATGATTTTGAGTTGAGAAATTTATGAAATTATGAGTTTTATGAAGTTTGATGATAGTAAATGAAAGATATGCATTGGGTTAACATGTTTTATCTTTGAATTTTTGATGAATTTGAGTAATTTGGGTTAAATTGTGAAAATGAAATTTTGAGGGACTAAAATGTGAAATAAATGAAATTTCTGGGCTTGTATAAGCTAAGTGAATATTATGCCTAACATGTGTAAAAGGGAAATTTGTGTATTTTGTGATTTTATGAATTAGGGACTAAAGTGATAAAATGTGAAAATGTGAGGGCTAATTTGTAAAATTCTCTAAATATGTGTATATGTATTGAATTGAATGATTTGTTGAATAAAAGGTTAATTTTGAATACATATAGATCAAGAAAGGAAGAATTAGGATTTAGATCGAGGGAAATCGAAGGTTATCGAGTAAATGATCTGAATTTCAATTCCGAGTACGAGGTGAGTTCGTACGTGATAAATGATGTTACAAGTATGTTTTAATGCTTTGATAGTGCATAAATTGTATATATTTGACTATGGTTTGAGCATGATGATAAATCGACTATGTTCGACACTAAGTGTGCGATTTGAAGTAGCTTCGGTTATAAATAGCACTAAGTGTGCGAATTGGAATAGCTTCGGCTATATGAGGCACTAAGTGTGCGATACCAAGATAGCATCAGTTATTTGAGATGGCACTAAGTGTGCGGGGTTGTTACAGCTTTGGCTAACCATTAAAGCACTAAGTGTGCGAATTCTTAAAGCCTGAAAAGTCTTCCGAATGAATTAATGTATTTGAACAAGAGGTGAGCATAAAATGAATAAATACAGGAAATTTCAGGTATGTACAATACCTATATGGTAGATGATACTATGTGTTGAAGCTTGATGAATTTGTATGAACATATTAAATGTGATGGAATAGAATTGATGGATGATTTCTTAATTACTAAGTGTTTATTATTTGATGTTTTGTATTATATAAACTGTTTATTATATATGGTGCGAACTTACTAAGCTTCAAAGCTTACTGTGTGAAATGTTCTCTATTTTATAGTGTTATAAAGATAGCTTGGATCTGAGAATCGTCAGCGACTCATTCACACTATCGGACATCTCTTTTGGTACCATTTTGAGAGTTGTACATATGGTATATGGCATGTATAGGCTAAAGTTATTTTGATACGTTTTGTGATATGAATATCTAGCCATGAGATTTGGCTTTAAAATATTGTTATGTATGCCCTTTTAAGTTGGCCTAAATGAGGTGTTTGATAAGTAAGTTATATGATGTATATAATGCTTATTTGATGGTTTGAATATGAAATGTTGAATTGGTAAGTTTTGTGGTATGAAATATGTGATATAATGTTCAGTTTATGTATTTGGAACTTATGTAAGTTCTGATGATTTTGGTACATTGATTTGGTATACTTTAGTTGTAGAATTGAGTAATGAAATGGTTGACTATGAAATAACATGAAATGTGTGTGATTTGGTATGTTTTGGGCTCCCTATAAATGTATGGAAATAATTCCAAATTGGTTGTTATGAGTTCATGATTGTAGGTTGGCAAATTTGGCTTTTCAAATGACCTATTTTTGTCCACACGGGTAGAGACATGGGCATGTGTCTTAGCCGTGTGCGACACACGGTCATGTTACACGGCCATGTGTCCCCTAGGGTACCCTACGATTTTAAGTCAGTATACCTTACAGTTTTGACACGGCCTAGATACACGGGCGTGTCTATCAGTCGTGTGATCCAAGTCAGAACCTCCTTAATTTTCACACAGCCTGGCACACGGGCGTGTCATGTGGTCGTGTTGATAAGTCAGTATGCATGCCCTATTTTGCCACGGCATAGACACACAGGCATGTCTAATGTCGTGTGAGGCACACGGCCTGCTTACACGGGCGTGTGACCTTTATAACTTTGAAAAATGTTTAAGTTTCAAAAAATTTTGAATGCGTTCGATTTAGTCCCTACCCCTTTCTAAAGCATGTTTAAGGTCTCGTTGACCTATGTAAGGGACTTTGTATTAATGTATGACCTATGATGCTATGATGATTGTGAAATGAATGCTAAATGTTTCAATATGTCCAGTAATGCCTTTCAACCCTAGTCCGGCGAGGGATACGGGTTAGGGGTGTTACAGATACATCCCACAAAGTCAAAGGAAAAGAAATAATCAGACCAGTCCTTTTGTTAGGATCAAATTTTTTATGGTTAATACTTAAGTACGGGTACATCACAATCATCCCTTTATGAAAAGTGTCAAACTTACATTGGGGAATTTAAAGAGTTTTCATGGAGTGCTTTCTCGAGCACGTTTGTATCTTTGAAACAAAAATAAAAAAAAAAACCTTGAAATTTTGTCTTACACTTTTATTAAACCTTCAAAATTTTCTTTAACAGTTGTCCAAACTTTCTCTTTCACAACATTCATCTCCTTCAATTTTTAGAATCTTCAAAGGTAAATCTTAGTTTTTCAAGGGAAAATATCATTTCTTCTTGCTTTTCTTTTCTATTCTTATTTCAATTCACAATGTCCAATATGAATGTTCATCGTTGTAACTAAAGAAATCTCTCTTCATCTCCCACAAATTCCACCTTTTTCGGTTCTCAAGACTTCAAAAGTACTCCTCTAAACATATCGACCCCAAAATTTGAGTGTAGTACAACCCAAGAGGAAGCAGATTGATTCCTAGCAGCATGAGGCTTCCACCATCCTAACTTTTCTTACAATGTCAAAATACACCATCCAAACTTTGCTTATGATGTAAAAAAACCCTTGAGGAGCCATCTGAGTGACAACTCTCAAGGGTTTATCCTTCCCTTGATTTTGTTAGAGGTTGGTTCCCATTTACTTTTACATCTATTTTTATGTTCTGTGTTGTTGGTTTACGACATCGCACCAAGGCAAAAATCAATCTTATCTTAGTGGACGATTATTTCTTATTTCTTAGATTACTACAAATGAAATGAGCCTCCACTCTTGGGAGTCTTTGAAAGGTTGTACAAACTAAAAGTTAGCAGTGAAGGGGTTGGCGTCGGTTCTTCCCACTTCGACATTCGTTCTGCCTTTCGACCTATCATTCAAAATAGCTTTTCCAACTTACACTGGAAAAAAAAGGGAAATTTATACGAGTCACTTGGAAATTGGAGAGTGGGTTTTGTTTCCCCATATCCTGGTCTTTTCCCGCAAAATTTGTTTGTTCTCACAACCAGATTGCTAACAAGCATATTAAGTGTCTAAATAGGGGACGTACTCTTGAATTGGTAGATTTGGTAGTAGTCAGAAATGTTTTCCAATTTTGTTTGTCAAACTAATGCCCTAGTGGTCATAGGGAAATGTTAGAGTACGCCCAAAGACCAATCATGAGATTATTACAATCACATACTTGTTTTACCTTGTTTGTTAATATAGGGCATCACCATTGTTATTTCTGTTTCTTTCCTGTGTGTATAAATAAATTGGTCAATAATAAAGTCCTATGAATAATATGATTATTCTTAGAAAGGTCCATAGTCAAGTATTATTGTGGCCTTGGACAATGATATGCATTGAGATTAATGTATAGTTGATTGATGACAAAGTGTTGTTATTAGCATAGGGATGTCAAAATCAATACATGAGTATGTGTTAGAGCACAACATACTGGGCTAACCTGTGATGAGTATGTTTCTTGGATTATTATGTAATAGTCACAAATATTACTCATAGTGATAACAATGTATTTGATCCTCAGACTTGAGATCATCATTTCTCAACATCGTGAGTCATATATTTTGATATAGTCAAATGTATACTGTAACAAGTTGTACAATAAAGATTGATGTTGGATATCTACAATCCATGTAATGGGATATAGTTGATTAAGATAGGATTTATCCTCCTACATAATGGGAGCAATATCTTAGTCCTCTTTATAGAGTAAGACTAGAAATGCATGGTCATACCTACATAATGGGAGCAATATCTTAGTCCTTTTGATGGAGTAAGACTAGAAATGCATGGCCATACTCGAATAAGTTGATATGAGATAGCACACTTATTTGTTTATTATACTCTACTCAAAAAAATCAAGCAATATGAGATTGGACAGTACAAGTGTGACTATTCCATAACTTGTGTCCAATCTTGATATTAAGGATAAATTGATATAATACATGGAAAGATTATCACAAAAAGGTTATGTCGAATCATGACTTCTTGTAACTTGGGTAGCAATGATGCATTGCTAGGTGCCACTCATTACTTGTAATGTTAGAAACATTCTAGTATTACTACCAACATTACAATAGGCTACAAGGTTACACCCTATAGTTGAAGTGAATAGAATCCAAATACATCTGGTGTTGTATTTAACTGTCACATGAATTAAATTAATTATTGAATTAATTTAATTTGATAGTTTAATATTAAACACATTATATGTACAAACTTGTTGTACAAAAATAGAGAACATAGATAAAATTAATATATGAATTTGATTCATACAAAATATTAATTATATATATTTTACTGAAATTTTAAATTAAACAATTATAATAATTTCGGTCAAAATATAAAAGAACATGGAAAGTGATATTCTTTTGGAAAAAATATAATCATTTTCCTAAATTTCTATTTGTTTCTCTAATAATAAGGAAATAATCCCGTTTTTATGTTCTAATATATTATATTAGATTAAATAAAAGGAAATGAATCCGTTGGTGTCAAGATTACCAAGAAAACAAAATAAAGTGGTCTAGATGCCGTTCTTGAAAATTCTCTATAAAAAGTTCAAGACAAATTATTTTATTTGTTCTTTGATTGGGTGGATTACGCAGAGGCCAAGACTTATTGTTGCGGTTTGGAATCAACATCTCTGAAAAGGATCCCATCAACAACGTCATTCATTGCTTTATAGTTTTTGAAAGGTATATTTTTTACCTTTATTTCAACTTGATTCATTCCTCGTATATGGATCCTTGGTTGACGATCGCTGGAATAATTTTTTCCGCTGCACTATAGGGCATACTGACTATCCAACTGTGGTATCATAGCCACTTGTACAATACATATTTAGGATTAAATTTATTGGTCGATGCAGTTGTATGAGATACATGTTATTTGATATGCTTAACTAATCTATTTTTATGAATTTATGATATTTGTTAACTGTTGTTTAAAACGTACAAGTTTAATTTGTTAAACCTATGTGAGTTTTTATGATCTGCTATAATCTAGTGTAGCAGATTAAAATTGTTTTTACATTTAAAGAGCTTGAATACAAGCATTTTTGTTATGTTTTAATTCAGTTTCTTTAGTTTTGTTTACATTCAATAAAATGTGCACATCGAGTCTTTTATTAACCTTAAGGGTCGAATGAGGCCTAAGGGAAAGCTAAATCCTTTGTGAGTGTGCAGGAGACCATTAGAGGGCATTTCGGCTCAATAATGGATGCTATGTCGCAACATGGGGGAGCTGATGCCGCAACATAGATAGCAGAATAGAGAAAGTGAGAAATTGCCTTCAATGTCACGACACAGGTTGAAGGAGTTGTCACATACCCCTAAAGATGATTGCAGACGAGCATACTGGTTGCTATGTTGTGATGCAGGACCTGGTGTGTTGTGAAATTGATTCTATGATGAGATTAAAACATAAAGTAGAGGCGTTTTGGTCTACAAAATCGAACCTAAAGCTTGAAAGCGTCAGCTACCCTAAGGCTACGGATGACGGCTACCTAAAGGCTATAAATAGATCTCTATGGCACACAGTATGGATACCATTCCATTAGCTTAGATTATTTCTTTAGGTTTAGATTTATTCTCTTGCTTCCTTAGGTTTTTATAATTTTAGTTTATTCTTTTTCTTCAAGAGATCTGATTTTAAATAAGACCAATTTCTATGGATTCATTCTATTCTTCAATATCAATCAGGCTTTTTTAAACTCTCTATTTCAATACATTCCCTATGATTAATTCTTCCATTCTTTCCATGTTGTTTATGAAAGCCATGAGTAACTAATCCTTCTAGGGGGATTATCAAGTGGAGACATGATCTCTTAAATGTTTTGTATGGGTACTTAATGGATCAACTATTTAGAAAAGGAAGAACGTGAAACAAACCTAGGCATGACAACCCTGGGAAGTTATCAAGGTTGGAGTTAACCCAAAATTGGTATTGCCCATTTGTGAACACCTTTAACCCAAGCTAGTCTGGACTGTGAGGTTGTAAGATAAGTAATTCTTGCTGAATTGTTATGTTAATGGAAGATTAGAAGATCCTACTAGGATAGGGACTAGTTGTGTAACACCGCTATCCCGTAATCGTCGCCGGAATAGGTAAGGGGCCTTACCATATAGACAAAACCTTACAGATCAATACAAATCACAGATATCACATAATATTAATGAATAACCAAAACAACAATTCATCTATTATGGAGGACTCCAAGACCTAAGACATACTTTTAGAAGAGGTTGGGACTAGAACGAACACATTCAGAATTTTCAAAACATAGAAAAATTTTTCCAATTCTGTTGAGGTTACACGCCCGTGTGCCTTACATGGGCACCAGACATGCCCATGTGATCCAGCCATGCCATAATAGAGTATATATACTAACTTTTACACACAGCTAACAGACACGACCGTGTGATACTTAGCTGATTACTAACTTAAGCACACAGCCATATAACACACCCATGTCTCTTAACCGTGTGATCTTAAGAGGTTACTACTTTGCATACATGGCCACAAGGCACGCCCGTGTTCCCTGACTGTGTGGCAAAATGCAGGCTTGGTTTAAGCTAACTTGCCACCCCTTTTTAGGTCATTCCTATAAGCAATATTAAACAACATTTATACCAAAATTTTCAGCAAATTCCATGTTCAAAACATGTTTCATTATAGCTAAATCATCATCATCCAATAACTTATTCAAATCCATACCAAAACTCATTAAAAGTCTTATTGCAACAACATGCCCAAATTGCTCATTTCATAACTCACTTATGACACCTTTTAACTCATGCTTAAACTTACCATTTCCTCAACTTGGCATATTTCAAAATGATCACCACATACAAGGCCATATAACCATTACAAGCATACACAATTTGACAACACAATTCATTTACCAAAACTAAGCACAAACAAACCATTTGCTAGACAACTCTCATGGCATAACATATATGCATAACAAAGTTTAAAAAAAAGACATTCTAGCCTATAATTTCCATACTTAAAAATATTTACACTTTCAAGGTACCAAAATGAGTTTGATAATATGGTGATGATTCTTGACGGTCCCCGAGCTTGTAGTAGCTTCGCTATCTATAAAACAATACAAACACACACAAAGTAAGCTTTCAAAACTTTATTAAGCTCATACTATATTCATTAATAGTATATAAAATCTAAAAAATCAATGCATAAGTATTTACAAATTCTCAATCATCTATCTAATCCATACCAACCCAATCTATATGTTCAGAACAATTCAATGAACTTCACCTAGATAATATCATCTACCACAAAGGTATAATACATACTTGGTTCTTCCCATCCTTACTCACTTTCATTCTCACCTCTTGTTTGAGTATTTCAAGACTTTACGTAAATTATTCATACTTTAACATCCGCACACTTAGTGCTGTAAAGGTTAGCCGAAGCTAAAATGATTCCGCACACTTCGTGCCATCTCAACTAGCTGAAACTAAGTCGGTATCGTACACTTAGTGCCTTTAATAGCCGAAGCTAGTTTAAATAGCGCACTTAGTGCCAATGCTTTCAATTCATCATTATATCATCCAATTCAATTATATACCACCCATGTATAATAAAGGCATCAAAACTTACTTAACATCTTATTTTAAGTACGAACTTACCTCGTACTCAGAATTTGTTGACTTGGACTGGTTATGTAAGATCCTGATTTTTGGGTTTTTCTCGATTCTTGATATTTTGGTAAAAGTTTTTAAAATTTGGTATTTTGTTGTGGAATTCAAAATTTGAGTAGGTAAATGGGCTTATGGAAGGCCCATGTGTTGGCCAAAACCCGGTGGAATTTTTGAATTTTGGACTTAAGAAGTTAGGGGCCTTGGATAGGTGGTCTTATTAAAATTTGTGGGTAAAATGTAACACAAATGAGCCTTTGGTAAAGTGGCTAAGTGACGCCACTAGGGAGCTATAAAGGTGGCGTGTAAGTGGTTGGGGGAAGATCTGGGATTGATTCCCTGTGATGGCAATTATGATGCTAATTTTTATGCTTTGTGCATGCAAGAGTTTAAAGCCGAATGGAACTCTGTGGGAGAGAGTTTGAAACAGTCAAATGCATGGATTAAGGTGGGATAAGGGGAGAGATTTTAAGGATTTGAGAGGGGGATAGAGCTTAGCCGAATTGAGGGGATTGGGGAGGAGATTTCGGCAGAGAGGTTTTAGGGTAGCATTTTTGGCAATAGGAATTAGGGTGTGCCGTTTTCTCCTTCTGGTGTAGTTTTTTTCTCTCTTTTCTTTTACAGCTGAATCTACCTTCCTCCCATTCATCTTTTATTCCTTTTCCTTCTCCAAAACCAGCCCACTACTCCCCTTCATTCACCTATTGTTTTTCTTACCACCACTACTGCCGAAATACCGCAAAAGCCAAAATCTGTGAAGCTAGGTGGTACCGATTTCTTGTTGACCAGCAAACCTCTTTTTCTTTTCACTTTTTGGTGGCCAATCCCTTTATCTTTTAAGCATAAACGGATTCAAGAAGAGAGACTGTGGTAAGTGCTCGAACTCTAAACGATTCCTATAGTAACTATTGACAAAAGCCGAAACCCCTATAGTTTAGGAGATGGCCGAATGTGGGTATAGGCTCTATTGGGTTTTCTTTTAATCTTTTTTATGGTTTGTTTAGTGGAGGAGCAGAAAGGCGTAGGGTCGACTTGGATTAGTTTGGACCATCGGAGTGGCTAGAGCTAGTCATCAATTTCGGCAAAGGTAAGGTTCCTAAGGCCATTATGGAGGGTGGCCGAATGTGTAAGTGTTGATATTAGATGGTTCTCGTTTTCGTTCAAATATTGTGAGCTGATCTATTAACGGTTGATTATAGGAGAAATCGTGTAGGAGATCTCGTCAAGGAATATCGCAAAACAGGTGTGTAACGAACCCTTCTTCATAGCTTAAAACGATAAATGCCGAAAAGCCGAAATGTCGAAATTCTGGCATTTCGAGGACTTGTGAGCAAGCGAACGCTCATTGGTTAGTTAGATTCGCTAAGTTGATGATCGGGATCGTTGGAACAGGTAAGAGCATGATTTTTTGCATTACGGTAAGTTGGGCCTCGAGGGGCTGAAGTTGGGCACAGTAGGCTTTCGGGCCCATTTGGGAAAAATTGGTAGAAAATGAAAACCTGTTAAATTGCGCATTAAGACTGGTAACAACATTATGGAATATAGGCTAAATGGGCCTAGATGACAAAATCGACTAAGTAGGGCCCATTAGGGGTTTTTGGCCCAATAATTCGTTTTCGCTAAAAATGGGCCAGAATCGTTGTTTAAAACATGTGAATTGTTAGTAACTAATAATGAACATGAAAAACCCTAATATTTGGTAAAATTACGAGATTACCCTTATAGTATGAAAATGACTATTTTGCCCCTAGGTAAAAATGACCATTATACCCTTAGGGTTTAATTATAAATTTGATACGTGGGCTATGATATACATGATTGATATGATATGCACATGATATGTATGAAATGCACATGTTGTATTCATAAATGCATTGGGATGGGTTTTTATATGGATGGAGGAAGTGAAAAAGGACTTATGCCCCCAGTTTATTGAAAAGGGCTTATGCCCCAGTTTACCGAAAGGGCTTTGCCCCAGTTATTAAAAGAGGCTAGGCCTCCAGTTAATGATAAAGCAGCTATGCTGCCAGTGGTGTGTTGGTTGGGTGGGTTGAGTCATTCCCTACATGGTGTGTTGGTTGGTATGGGTGGAGAGTAGCGGATGGTGGGTTGAGTAGTCTCCCCAAATGGGTTTTCATTCATTCTTCATTAATATTGCATGTGATATTGAAATGGGCCAATGGGCCATACCGTTTACAATAAAGGCTTCAGCCCAATGTTATGCAATATGAAATATGAAAAGGCTTTGGCCCAGTATATTTTGAGATTGGTTTTGGGCTTAGGCCCAGTAAGCTGATATTGTTTTGGGCTCTGAAAGGGGCTCATTGCACACTGAGTTTCCAAACTCACCCCCTTCCCTTAACCTTGCAGGTGAGCCTTGATTTGGGGACTTGGAGCCGGAGGGGATTCAGAGTGGCCACAGGGATTGTTTTTGGGCTTGAAACAAGTGACTGGTTTTCTTTAAGTTATCTTATTTACTATTTTATTTTCTTTGGGTTGTAATAAGGCCATTCTAACTTTATTTTCTTTTCTCTTCTGGGATTATTTTATTTTTAATAACCTTAATCTGTTTGATAATAAATGGGCTAGACTTAGGACGTGTTTTCAAAATGATAATTGTTTTGAAAATAACACCACACCACGATTATCCGATTTATCAAAGATTTCAACTTAAATAAATTTCAAATTGATATAACCAAGTGTGGCAATGGTTGTGGGCATGTCTAGGATTGGATCCATTCGAAGAGCTTGGTACTTAAGCAGCCTTCATGGCTCACCTCCTCTGTTACGGATTCCTACCTGGTGCCTAGCTTCCATTCACTTTGTTGGCTTAACAAAAGTCATTTTTTTAAAACACTAAAACGAAACATGGATTTTTATTTCAATGTGGCACGCTAGATTCGGCCATAACGTCTGGGTCGGGTTTGGGGTGTTATAGGTTATTCTACAATCTTTGATTTCCCTCGGTCTAAGTTTGAATTCCTCTTTTCTTGATCTAAATGTATTCAAAATTAACCCATTTATTCACCAAATAATTCAAAACAATCCATATGTACACAATTAGGGCATTTTGCAAACTAGCCCTCAAATTTTCACATTCGACACTTTAGTCCCTATTTCCAAAAATCACAAAATACACATAATTTGCATATACACAAGCTTAGCCGAATTCTCCAAGTACTCATACTAGTCTACACATTACATTTATTTCACATTTTAGTCCCTCAAAATAATATTTTCACAATTTAGCCCAATTTACTCAATTTCATCAAAAATCCAAAAACAAAATATTTAAACCCAACATCAAGCTTCCATAATTTATCAACTAACATCACAAAGCTCACATTTTCATCAATGACACATTTCAAAATCATCACCAAAATCATAAATTGAAGCATGAGTTCGATAGTATACAAAGCAACGATTACAAAAACATATAAATTATCAAAAATCGAGCAAAATACATACCTAATTCACCAATTCAAAGTGTCGAACCCTAAGTGATCTTTCTCTTTTCTTTTTCTTTGTATTTTCGGTAGAATAGCGTGAACAAATGGCTAATTTCATGCTTTTGTTTTATTTTAATTACTGAAAAAACATTTTCCCATTTTGCCCTTTTATAAACAGTTATAAAACCTTTTAATGAATGGTTGTTTTATTCCATTAACATTCCCAATGGATAAATAACAACATAAGGACCCTTACTTTAGAAAGCCAACTTAAATAGGCACTTTAACATCTAGCACACAGCTTTCACATTTTACGCGATTTGGTCTTTTTTGCAAATTAAGCACACAAACAGTTAAATTTTCACACGAGACTTTCACACATGTCAATTCACTTATAAAAGACACGTAAAATAATATTAAATATTTTTCCAACTCGGATATGTGGTCCCAAAACCACTATTCTGTCTAGGGTCAAAACCAGACTGTTGCAATTCTCCCCATTTAGGGATTTTTGTCCCCGAAAATCTTACCATCAAATAGATTTGGATATTGATGTCTTATAGCATCTTCAGGCTCCCACGTGGCCTTTTCAACACCATGTCGATGCCACATCACTTTAGCTAACGAAATTTTCTTATTTCGTAAGTCTTTAACCTCTCGCGCTAAGATTCGAACCGATTTTTTTTCGTAAGTCATATCATACTGAATTTCGATCTCAGACGGAGGAATTACATGCGAAGGATCGGATCTCTATCGTTGAAGCATCGATACGTGAAACATATTATGAATCTTTTCAAACTTTCGTGGCTACAACAATCTATATGTTACTAGCCCAATATGCTTGATAATATCATACAGTCCGATGAACCTCGGACTCTATTTGCCTTTTCTACCAAACCGAAGCACCTTTTTCCATGGAGACACTTTCAAAAACACTTTATCATCGATTTCAAACTCAATGTCTTTTCTTTTCAAATCTGCAAATGATTTCTAATGATCAAAAGCTGCTTTCAAACTATCTCGGATCACTTTCACTTTCTATTCGGTTTCTTTTATCAAATCAACCCCGTGAAATTTATTTTCGCTAAACTCCATCCAATACAAAGGTGTACGGCATTTTTGACCATATAAAGCTTCATATGGTGCCATTTTAATGGTCGATTGAAAACTGTTGTTATAAGCGAATTCAATCAAAGGTAGATATTGTTCCCACATACCTTCAAACTCAAGAATGCAACATCTCAACATATCCTCGAGTATCTAAATAATCCGCTCAGATTGACCATCCGTTTGCAGATGAAAAGTAGTGCTAAAGTGTAATTTAGTGCCCAGAGCATCTTGCAACTTTTTCCAAAATTGTGACGTGAATCTCGGATCTCTGTCTGACACTATAGACAATGGCACACCATGCAATCTCACTATATCGGAAATCTATAACTCAACTAATTTATCAAGAAAAAAATCAGATCGAATCGAAATAAAATGAGCCGATTTCGTCAATCGATCAACAACCCAAATTGTATCTTTCTTTCTCAAAGACAGGGGCAAACCAGAAACAAAATCCATGGTCACTCAATCCCATTTCCACTCCGGAACCATAATCAGTTGTAACAATCTAGATGGCATTTGATGTTCAGCTTTAACTTGCTGACATTGCAAACATTTAGAAACAAAATCAGAGATATCTCTTTTCTTTCCGGACCACCAATAATACTATTTCAAATCATTATACATTTTCGTACTACCTTGGTGCACAGATAACTGACTACTGTGGGCTTCACTCAAATAACTCTGGATTTTTCAGGACACAAATTTGATCTCGGAATCTTAAACAATTATCTTTATCAACTTTGAATTCTGAATCAGTCTGTACATCACACTGAGCTCTTTTAGCTAAAATCTCATTATCAATCTTCTAAGCTTCAATAAGCTGCTGTAAGAACAAGAGTCTTGCTTTTAGTTCTGCTAAAACTAAACCATCATCAGACAGAACTAAATGAGCATTCATCGCACGCAAAGCAAATAACGATTTTTAACTCAAAGCATCAGCAACAACATTTTCTTTTCCCGGGTGATAATCAATCACAAGTTTGTAGTCTTTCAACAATTCTAACCATCTTCTCTGTCCCAATTCAAATCTTTCTGAGTCATCAAATGCTTCAAACTCTTATGATCAGAATACAAATGTCATTTCTCTCCAAACAAGTAATGGCACCAAATTTTTAGGGCAAACACAATCGCAGCTAACTTAAGATCGTGCGTTGGATAGTTCTTTTCGTGCGGTTTTAACTGTCTCAAACATAAGCAATGACTTTTCCTTCTTGTATTAAAACACATCCCAAACCGATCAACGAAGCATCACTGTAAATCACAAATTCTTTACCCGATTCAGGTTGTACCAATACCGGAGCTTCAGTCAACAACGCTTTCAACTGATCAAAGCTATTTTGACATTTTTTAGACCACTCAAACTTCACATCTTTCTGAAGCAGTTTTGTTAGCGGAGTCGCAATCATCGAGAAACCTTTTACGAAGCTTCTATAATAACCAGCAAGTCCCAAAAAAAATACAGACTTCAGAGACATTAATCGGAGGTTTCAAATCCAAAATAGGTGAAATTTTACTCGGGTCAACTCAGATACCAGTGGCTGATAAATATGACCCAAGAACCCAACTTCTCGCAACCAAAACTCATACTTATTGAATTTTGCATACAACTGCTTATCTCTTAAAATCTGTAATACTATTCTTAGATGCTCGGCATGTTTAGATTCATCACATGAATAAATCAATATGTTATCAATGAATACCACAAATAATTAATCTCAATACAGTCTGAAAATTCTATTCGTCAAATCCATAGAGATAGCAGGTGCGTTTGTCAATCCGAAAGGCATAACTAAAAATTTATAGTGACCATACCTCGTTTGAAAGCAGTCTTTGGAATATCTGAGTCTTTCACTCGCAACTGATAATAGCCTGATCTCAAATCTATTTTTGAAAACACAGCAGCTCCTTTCAACTGATCAAACAAATCATCAATTCAGGGCAGGGGATACTTATTCTTAACAGTCACCTTGTTCAATTGACGATAATCTATACACATTCTCATCGTACCATCTTTCTTTTTTACAAATAAAACCGGAGTACCCCAAGGTGAGAAACTCGGTCTAACAAATGCTCGATCGGTCAATTCTTGCAACTGAGACTTTAATTCTTTTAGTTCTGTCAGAGCCATAGGGTACGGAGCTATCGTAATCGGTGTAGTACCAGGTACCAATTCTATGCCAAATTCTACCTCTCTAACTGGAGGTAATCCCGGAAGTTCTTTAGGAAACACATCAGGGAACTCACAAACAATAAGCACTTATTAAACTTTCTTTTCTGGCACTCTTGAATCAATCACATATGCAAAATAAGCTTCACAACCCTTTCTCACCATACTCAAAGCTTTCATCGAAGATATCACAATAGGCAACCCATTCAAATCACTAGATTTAATTCTGACTATTTCATCATTCTTGCATCTCAATTCAATAGTTTTCCGTTTTCAGTTCACCACAGCATCATGCAAAGTTAACCAATCCATACCCAAAATTATATCAAACTCATCAAAAGGCAATAGCATCAGATTAGCCGGAAAACAATTGTCTCGAAACATCAACGGACAATTCCTGTAGACTTTATCAACCAGGACACATCTGCCTAGGAGGTTCGAAACTCTAGTTACAAATTCAGTAGACTCTACTGAAAAAGTCTTACTGTTCACTAAATTCATGCATATATACGAATGTATTGATCCAGGATCTATTAAAGCAATCAAAAAAGTATCATAGAGAGTAAATGTACCCATAATCACATCTGGTGATAAAGTTTCCTCATGAGTTCGAATAGCATAGGCTCTGGTAGGTGAATGAGCCTTAGATCTCACAACTGTGTCATTCATTCCTCTCTTACTACCGCTTACATTTCCCAACTTTCTGAAAGGTCTACCTCGAGAAACATTACCACTCTGCCTTGGATTCTGAACATTATCTTTTTCAGCCAAAACTGGACAATCTTTTATAAAATGATTTCTTGAACCACAACTATAACAAGCTCGGTTATTACTTTTTTCCCCAGCATTCACCAAAGTATCGTCTTCCACATTGATCACATTCATGCTTTTCATTCTTTACATTATCAACACTAGCAATAGATGTGGTTGGATATTTGAAATTTGATTGCAATCTAACATGATCTCTGCTCGAATGTCCCACACTAGTCTTTAAACGGCTGCTATCATCTCTAAACTTCTTGGATTTAGATTGAAATGATTTACCCGATGGTCTTTTTCATACCCCTCTAGCTTCAAAATTAGCCTTTCTTTTCTCTTTTTCAAGATCTTCAGCTTTACATGCTCATTCAACAAGCACCATGAATTATTTGATTTCCAAGATCCCAACTAGCAAATGAATATCTTCGTTCAAGCTATCTTCAAATCTCTTGCACATTATTGCTTCCGAAGATACACATTCACGGGCATACTGACTCAACTTACAAATTCCCACTTGTATTCTGTGATAGACATACGACCTTGTTTAAGCTCGAGAAACTTTTTTCGTTTCTGATCAATGAATCTTTAATTGATATATTTCTTTCAGAATTCAGTTTGAAAGAAATCCCATGCAACTCGTTCACTCGGAACCACAGACGTCAAAGTTTTCCACCAATGATACGCCGTATCTCTCAATATGGAAACAATACATTTTATGCATTCATCAGGATTCAAAGACAACTCATCAAATACTCTTATCGTATTCTCTAACCAGAACTCAGCTTTTTTGGCATCATCAGTTGTTGTAGCTCTGAACTCTTCAGCCCCATATGTTCTAATCTTATCAACTAGTGGTCTACTCAACTGTATCAGATTCACTGGTGGCATAATAGGAATTTGAGAAGGATTAATAGGGGGTGGAGGTTGTTGCACAATCGGACTAGTTCTAATATATTGGGTGAACCATTCATCATCTAATAGAAGGCTAGTTTAGCCTCACCATCACGCTACTCGTAGCCGGTCAAGAATCAGCTTGCATCGTCCCTTGCACAGGAGCAGGCGTATTGCTTTCAACATCGTCAGCCACAGCCCTATCGGGATCCATTTGCTACATAAAAGCATATTTCAATGTCAGGATTCATCACACTATCACAGTTCATAAATATGGCATGCATAGCTAGACTCACATATACTATGGTAGTCCTAGAACTGACTAAACCATAACTCTGATACCAATAAAATGTAGCACCCCTATCTCGAAACCATCGCCGGAATAGGTAAGGGGCCTTACCATACAGACAGAACCTTACAAATCAATACAGAATCACGGATATCACATAATATTAATGCATAAGCAAAACAACAATTCATCTCTTATGGAGGTCTCCAAGACCTAAGACATACTTTCAGAAGAGGTTGGGAGTAAACCTAACACATTCAAAATTTTTAGAACTTAAAATTTTTTTTCCAATTCTGTTGAGGTCACCCGCCCGTGTGACCAGACCGTTTGCCTTCCACGGGCACTAGACATGCCCATGTGATCCAACCGTGCCATAATAGAGTATATATACTGACTTTTACACACGGCCAATAGACACGGCCGTGTGATACTTAGCTGGTTACTAACTTAAGCACACGGCCATATGACACGCATATCTATCTTAACTGTGTGATCTTAAGAGGTTACCACTTTGCATGCACGACCACAAGGCACGCCTCTATTCCTTGACCGTGTGGCACAATGCAAGCTTGGTTTAAGCCAACTTGCCGCCCCTTTTTAGGTCATTCCTACAAGCAATATTAAACAACATTTATACCAAAATTTTCAGCAAATTCCATGTTCAAAACATGTTTCATTATAGCTAAATCATCATCATTCAATAACCTATTCAAATCCATACCAAAACTCATTAAAAATCTTATTACAACAACATGCCAAGATTGCTCATTTTATAACTCACTTATAACACCTTTTAACTCATGGTTAAACTTACCATTTCCGCAACTTGGCATATTTCAAAATGACCACCACATACAAGGCCATATAACCATTACAAGCATACACAATTTGACATCACAATTTATTTACCAAAACTAAGTAGAAACACATCATTTGCTAGCCAAACTCTCATGGCATAACATATATGCATATCAAAGTTTAAATACATAGACATTCTAGCCTATACATGCCATACTTAAAAATATTTACACTTTCAAGGTACCAAAATGAGTTCAATAATATGGTGATGATTCTTGACCGTCCCCGAGCTTGTAGTAGCTTTGATATCTATAAAACAATGCAAACACACACAAAGTAAGCTTTTAAAAGCTTAGTAAGCTCTACTATATTCATCAATAGTAATTAAAACCTAACACATCAACACATAAGTATTTACAAATTCTCAATCATCTATCTAATCTGTACCACCCCAATTTATATGTTCAAAACAATTCAATGAACTTCAACTAGATAATATCATCTACCACAAAGGTATAATACATGCTTGGTTCTTCCCATACTTACTCACTTTCATTCTCACCTCTTGTTTGAGTATTTCAAGACTTTGCATAAATTATTCCTACTTTAACATCCGCACACTTAGTGCTGTAAAGGTTAGCCGAAGCTAAAATGATTCCTCACACTTAGTGCCATATCAACTAGCTGAAACTAAGTTGGTATCGCACACTTAGTGCCTTTAATAGCCGAAGCTAGTTTAAATCGTAGACTTAGTGCCAATGCTTTCAATTCATAATTATATCATCCAATTCAATTATATACAACCCATGTATAATAAAGGCATCAAAACTTACTTAACATCATATTTTAAGTACGAACTTACCTCGTACTCGGAATTTGTCGACTTAGACTGTTTATTTTACAATCTTTGATTTCCCTCGGTCTAAGTTTAAATTCCTCTTTTCTAGATCTAAATGTATTCAAAATTAACCCTTTTATTCACCAAATAATTCAAAATAATCCATATGTACACAATTAGGGCATTTTGCAAGCTAGCCCTCACATTTTCACATTCGACACTTTAGTCCCTATTTCACAAAATCACAAAATACACATAATTTGCATATACACAAGCTTAGCCGAATTCTCCTAGTACTCATACTAGTCCACACATTTCATTTATTTCACATTTTAGCCCGTCAAATTAATATTTTCACAATTTAGCCTAATTTACTCAATTTCATCAAAAATCCAAAAACAAAACATTTAAACCCAACATCAAGCTTCCATAATTTGTCAATTAACATCACAAAGCTCACATTTTCATCAATGGCACATTTCAAAATCATCACCAAAATCGTAAATTGAAGCATGGGTTCGATTGTATATGAAGCAACGATTACAATAACATGGAAATTATAAAAAAACCGAGCAAAACACATACCTAATTCACCAATTCAAAGTCCCGAACCCTAAGTGACCTTTCTATTTTCTTTTTCTTTGTATTTTCGGTGGAATAGCATGAACAAATGGCTAATTTCATGCTTTTGTTTTATTTTAATTACTTAATAAACATTTTTCCATTTTCCCTTTTATAAAAAATTATAAAACCTTTTAATGAATGGTTGTTTTAGTCCATTAACATTCCCAATGGACAAATAACAACATAAGGACCCTTACTTTAGAAAGCCAACTCAAATAGGCACTTTAACATCTAGCACACAACTTTTACATTTTACGCGATTTGGTCTTTTTTGCAAATTAAGCACACGAATAGTGAGATTTTCACATGAGCCTTTCACACATGTCAATTCACTTATAAAAGACACGTAAAATAATATTAAATATTTTTCCAACTAGGATATGTGGTCTCGAAACCACTGTTTCAACTAGGGTCAAAACCAGACTGTTACAAGTTGGTTGATGAGCAACCTGAGAAGACAGTTAATTGGGATTGTTGAAGCGAGCTAATCACTCATCCTCAAATTTGATTCACTTTATCTATCTCTATCTCTTGCAATTTTAATTTTTTTATGCTATTTTATTTTATTATTTTACAAACCCTAAACATATTTATTATTTTACTCTTGTACTATAATTGACTTAAATTATTAATTAGATCTTTAATTGTTTAGGTTAAGATTGATTTAGTACTCATCTCCATAGGGTACGATCCTTAGAGTACTCACTTACTTTGGTGTAAAATATATATCATAGCTCAACTTGTATACCTATGGATACGCCTCATAACTCTCTATTTTATTACAGTATTCACTCTTTGAACGTTAGTATATCTAGAGGCAGTCAAGTTGTTGGTGCCATTATTGTAACACCCTAACCCGTATCCATCGCTAAAATAGGGTTACAGAGCATTACTAGAAACTTTTAAATTTAAAACATTCGATTACAATCAATTATAAGCGCATCATATTCCATTCAAATGCATGCATAAGATCACTTTTTCGAGCCCTCGAAGCCTTAGAAACACTTTAGAAACGATTCAGGACTAAATAAAAAATATTAAGAACTTCATGGCAAAAGATAGAAAATTCATACTACAGGGGTCACACGGCCGTGTGGTAAGGCCGTGTGGGCATTCGAAGTAGGGACACATGAACGTGTCCCAGCCTATATCCGTGCTCGTGTAACTCTTTGACTTGGTTCACACTGCCAAGCCACATGCTCGTGTTCCAAGCAATGTAACTCATGAAATGCAACCTTTAAAAACCTACAGGGGACACACGGTCATGTCACTTGGTCGTGTGTCACACACAGCTAAGGCATAGACCTATGTCTTAGGCTGTGTGGTCAAGAAATGGGCCAATTTCAAGCCATTCCTTTCACCCATTTCAAGCTCACACCTACAAGACATTTACACATACAATCAAGCTTTCAAACGTACCTAAAATATGCATAATAAGACCAATTCGATAGGTCATTTATCCATACAACCAATATGCCAAAAGGCACGTAAAACACAATTATCAATCAACCTAAACATGTGCACATTTACCATTTATCAACTATGTTGTTTCCATGCCAAAACATATCACAATTGATACGTAACAACCATACCATATTAGATTCATGCCATATCAAAATAACCCTACCATTTGGACCATTCCTCTATCGCTTCATAACCACCTAAATGACATAAACCAACCATTTCCAAATTGTACCAAACAACCGGCATTTATATACCATATTTACATCATAAACATCTAGTTCAAAACCTTTCCAATGTAAACTATATCTTGACCATGTTTAGATCAATTTATCACATACCATTTTGGCCATTTAAAAATACATTAACACATACCAATTTTGGTCATTTTAGAACATGCATCAATTTGACCATATTAACCACAACCAATAAGATATCAATAGTACTTTAAGTACCTTAAATCCAAGGAAAATTTCATGCCATAATCATCAACCAAAAATGACATATACATACCAAACTCATCAATTAAACATTAGACATAGTCCATCTATACATGCCATTATAACTACAACCAAAGTATCAAAATCTACCGATAAAATTGATGAATAGTGTGATGGATCTCCAACTAGCTTCCAACTCGAACGAGCTTTCAATAATCTGTAAAGTAAGAGAAAGATAACTACATAAGCAATGGATGCTTAGTAAGCTCATATAAACCATAAGCATAATATTACATTTTGATTATGAAATTTATAGGTTAAATACAAGCCTATACCAATGCCTCAAGATTTATGCAAACATAATTATCAACTCACAATTGAAAAAGTTCATTAATGTCGCATAATTATTAACCATTCATAACATGATAGGATTTCATGAAATATAATATATAATCATCAACCTTTCTATAAGATTATATATCATTCTATTTACTTTCTTTTCATTTTATTCCCAATGCTTATCATAAGCCTAAACAACATTATCAATTCTTGACTTAGTGTATTTATCCATGATATAGATATATTCATCCATAGCATAGGCAATTTCTTCACATATAAATATATCATTTATCACATTAGACCTTTTATAACATCATAATACGTCCCAATTACGCACTTACCATTTTATTTCCTTTTATTACCCATTTCATATGCATAGTACGAGTGTAAATATAAACATTAATAATATCCACAAGCTTGGTATAAGCCTAAGCGCATCAACAACACATGGTAGTTCATTTTTACATGATTCATATGAATTTGACATGGATAAACATTATACTTGAGCATGATTTAATTGGATTTATCATCCATCTCATAACATATCATGTTTTCCATGTATCAACATTTCTATGAGTTTCATACATACATATCTTAATTCATATTGAGCACTTACCATTTCATTTGCATAACACATAAGACATAAACATAGCATTAACCATAGTCACAAGTTAGTGATTAAACACAAAACTTAGCTATATCATCACTTGGTAAAATATGGTACATAAACATAACATCACTTAGAATAATACTAGATACATGGGAAAGCTCACACAAAGTGTGCTAAACATATAGTCGTAGTTCACACAAGCTGTAAAATGGGTCTGCTCAAACAAGCTATCGGTCAGAATGTATGCTACATGTTGCTGCTCACACAAGCCATCGAGTATTAACTAATGCCAGACCTCAGCCATCGGTTGGACATTCAAGACCAGCACACGAAACATGGTAACTTGGGTCTGCTCACACAAGCTGTTAGTCAGAACGTAGCTACGCGATGCTGTTCACACAAGCTATCGAGTATCCGCAACTAATACCAAAACTTAGCCACTGGTAGTACATTGAAGACCAGTACCCAAAACATTGTAATGTAATGACATGTCATTTGTATCCTATATATTCCTAAGGTTCAAATGAGGCTCGATAATCATCATACGTAGTTGAATTTTCATCGTTTCTTGACAAGATAAATTGCATAATAACATATATATAATGATTCAATCATAATAGAATCACATACTAACATTCAATTTAATCAACATTATACAAAATTTAGTTCATACGAACTTACCTGGCTAAATTGCAAAAATGACAAAGTACAAAGGCATTTTGGTAATTTTTCATTCTTTTCGATTTCCACTCGATCTTGATCTAAACTAATAGTTTCATTCAATCTATTAATTTAGACAATAAAAAATGTATTTTATGCAATTTAGTCATTTTTGACATTTTTGTAAAATTGCCCCTAAAGTTTTACTTTTATTCAATTTAGTCCCTAAGCCCAAAACATGCAAATTAACCATTTTTAATGCCAATTTATAATAGCCGAATGTTCATGGCGCCCATACCAATCCATATTTGCAGCAGTTTCACATCAAATCCTTAAACTTTTACTATTTTAACAATTTAGTCCCTAATTAGAAAATTCATCAAAAATCACTTAATAAAATACTTTTAAATAACAACTAATATCTCAAATTCATCATTTAACATCTAAAATCACAAGTTTTATCAATGGAAACATTCAAAATCTTTAACAGTTTCAAAATTGAAGGTACAGGCTAGCTGGACCTAATTGCAACGATCTCAAAAACATAAAAATTAAAAGAAATTGATGAAAAATGGCTTACCATACAAGTATTGCCATAGCCGAACCTTGAAGCATAAAAATGATGTATTTCGGTGGTGAACAAGTCAAATAAAGAATAAAAATTTATGTTTTCTTCTTATTATTATATTTTTAACCTTTATATTTTATTTTAATAATAAAATAACTTATAAAACTTTTAAATTAAAAGAAATTAAAACTTAAACCATCCACCATCTTAAGAATGAGTAATTTACCCATTAAGGCCATCCAATTATGATTCTTTAATCAATTAACACCTTTAAACTAATAATGATTGACTTTTTTTAACTTTTACGATTTAGTCATTTTCGTTTAATTAACTCTCGAAACATTAAACTTTTTCAACGAAAATTTAATACCACCTTAATGAAACTTCACAAATATTTATAAAAATATTTATCCTTAGATCAAAACATCTATAAGATGGCGTTTTGGGCTAAAACAGAGTCGTCGTTGCAACATCACAACAAGTCGCGATGTAACAGACAATCCCTGAGAATCTCCAAACTGGCGGATGTGTCACGACAACGAACCGCTATGTCACGACATTGCTACAATTTTTTGTAGGTTTGACCCGAACCATTTCAAAACCAGACGAATTTAACATTAATTTTACTCGATTTTTAAACCTTTAAAACCCTATTTTATAACATAAACTCCTATTTAATCCTAATTAAAACAATTCTTAAGACCTTACCCCCAAAAAAATCTCTCAAATCTCTCAACATCCCATAAACCCTAAATGTAACAACCCATTTTCAATGAAATTGAAATAGTGGTTTCGGGACCATAAATCTGAGCCAAAAAGAAAATTTATTTTAATATTATTGCATGGTCTGCATTATGATAGGAATGTCATATGAAAATTCTGATAAGAAAATTTTATTAATTATGTGTTTAATTATCGAAAGGACCAAATTGCATAAAATGAATAAGTTGAATTCTAGTAGCTAGAACGATCAAATAGCTACGAAATTCAAAATAAGAGGTCCTTATATTGTAATTAGACCATTAAATAAAAGTTAGTAGATATTTTTGGTGATTCATCCATGGAAAAACTAGAAAAGGCTTTGGACTAAATTGGGAATCAAAATAATTAAAAGATGATAGTAGAAAATATCATCTTATTTTTCATCATCTTCCCCAAAGTTTGCATGGAAAACCTAGGACAGAGGAAGGAAACTAATCAAGCTTAATTAGATCCGGAAAGACCAAATATGGAATTGGATGAAGGAAAACAAAAATTTTTAGATTAGTAGAATTCGTATACGAACAAGTATCGAGGTAAGTTCATGTAACTGAATTGAGAACTTGTATATGTTAATTTAATGATATGTATGTGATTGTAATTTTGCCATGTAAATGAAATTAATCTTATATCCGACAATGCTTGACAAACATTAAGTCCCGATTGAATAAATGAAGTTTGATGGATACAAGATTTCTCGTATTGGTTGTGGTCCTGCATATGTTGCGGACACACCATAGCTCGAAAGAGCATCCCGTTATTAGCCCTCTCGAGCTTCCCATTATAAGGTTCTTGCGAGCTTCCTGAAAATAGCTCTTCAAAGTGTCCCAATAGGTTGTGATCCTACATTTGTTGTAGACACACCTTAGCTCTTATGAGCATCCTGATTAAAGGTTTTTGTGAACTTCCTAATTATGGATCTTCTGAGCTTCTCGTTATATAGCCCGGATAAGCTTCACGGTGGGCTCTTTATGAGCTTCCCAAAATGGCTTTGTGGGAGCTTCCCATTACAAGGCTCGAGAGTGTGCTTCCCGATTATGTGCCCTAATTGGGTACCCTTGGAAATGAATTTTTGAATTATAGTAGTGGACACTAAAGTGTACTATATAAGTGTATCCATCGATATTTCAAATAAATTAAACCGGTAAAGTTCTGACATGGCTAAACTGAATTTGAAATGACTTGTCATTAAAGTGTACATGTAATATGGAAAAATGTTATGGAAAACCTAGTATATGAAAGACATTAAATGATGAGCTCATCCATGTTCTTGGTATTATATGAATTACTTGACTAACATGAATGGTGAAGTTGTGTTTTAGGTTATAAACCAAATTGTTTGGATACATTATTGTATGCTTATCTTAAATGTAAATATATAGTAAGCTAAATTCCTGTTATACAAACTTACTAAGCATTAAATGCTTACTAGGTTTTTTTTTTATCTATTTTATAGTGCTCAGAAGCTCCTAAAGGTTGGAGATCGGTCAGAGTATCATCACACTATCCTTCAGCTTGTTGTGGTATAAAAAGTAATCTTATTTTGATATAATGACATGTATAGGTTAACTTGGCCTATGTTGGCATGTAAATAGTTGTTTGTAACTTAGCCATTGAAATGGCTAAAAATGGATTGTTTTGGTATGTTATTATAAGGTTATATATATCATGTGTAGCTTATATGTATGTGGTTTGGTTAAATTAAATTAGGGTAAAATATAAATCATTACAAGAAGGCAATTTTGATCATATGAAAATGTGATACTATTTCATACATGTTAATGATGTTTGCTTGATTTATATAACTTGAATTGGTTGGAAAATGTATGCAAATGTTATTGTAGGTTGAAGGTAAAATCTGGGTGAGAAATAAGGCTAAGAAATGGTCTTATTTTGTCCACATGGGTAGACACATGGGCGTGTGTCTTGACCGTGTATGACATATGGTCTGGCACATGGGCAAGTGATTTGGACGTGTATCCCCTGCATCTTAAAATTAAGGAACAAAATGCTCAAAATTGGGCACAAGGGCAAAGACACGATGTGTTTCTTAGCATGTGTGATACAAGACCTAAAACACGGGCGTATGTCTTGGTCGTGTGAAACCTACACCTAATTTGTGAAAAATAAATTGTTCACACAGCCTACCACACGGCCGTGTGGCAAGTCATGTGGTTCAACTCAGAGAGTTACATGGGTAAGGACACGAGCTGGGACACAGTTGTGTGCCTTACATTGAATGCCTACACAGCTTGAGACATGGGCATGTCACTTGGCTGTGTGATCCACATGGCCTACTCACACGGGTGTGTGACCCCTATATTAAAGAAAAATTTCTAAATTTTGCAAAAGATTCTTTGAGATTCCGATTTAGTCCCAACTTGATTCTAATGCTTAAATTGGGCCTCGCGGGTCCATTCAAGGGACAATATGATTATTTTCAGGTATGAATAATAAATTATATGAATTATCTCTATTTGTTCTATAAATTTTGGTAATGCTATATAACACTATTGCGGCGACAGTTACGGGTTAGGGGTGTTATATTTATTGGTATCAGAGTTACGGTTTAGTCAATCTGACTAACGTAGCAAGTATGAGTTTAGCTATACATGCCATTATATAATTTTTGATAGTGTGATATCTCCTAACCATTTTTAAATGTGTTTTTCACATAGTAAAGTCATCCAACCAAGCTAGAGTTGAATTTGAGGAAGCTGATAGCAATGCTCCAGCTTCAGCTCAAAGAGCTGCATCTAGTAGTAGAAGGCCCGAATCTAAGGGCTGAGGTGAGGAGGAAAAAGAAGCCTTCTTCCAAATGATGAACTAATCATACTGTACAACAACCTCCCCCTCTTGTTCCTCAACCTGTAACATCTCGATTTTGGATCTAGTCAAAATAGTAGTTTTAAAACCACAAATTTGAAGTAGAAATAATTATTTTATGAATGTGTTTGGGTCTATGATATGTTTGCATGATTGTGTGAAAGTTTTGTTAAGAAATTTTGTTGTTAGAGTGTCTAATTTGATTTTTAGGACTAAATTGCAAAAGTTACAAAATATGTGATTTTAGAAGCTTTAAGCATGAAATAGCTATGGATTATTAATTAGATGCCCTTAAATATAAATTTGACCAAATTCTATTTTTATGGACAAAAATGGGCATGAATAACTAAAATTTGAAAGTTTAATAAAAAGGGCATATTGGCCATTTGGTTAATAAAAGAATAAAAAGGGAAAATTAAGTCAACATTTGCTCATCTTCTCCATGCCATAGTCGAAATCCCTAAGGTCACCATATCTAGGGCATCTTCAAGTTTCAAGCTTGATTGTAAGTGCATTCTAACCCCATTTTTAATGTTCTTTATATTTTTTAAGTTGTTATCAACCGATCTAGCCATTTCTACAATTTATTTGAGCTAGAGTTGATGCTTAGGGTTTGACCCATGTGTGACCTGCATGTATTTTGATGTTTCATGTTAGATTATGAAAGTTTGATGTGTGATAAACATCTTTTACTAAGTGATATTTTATGAAAACACCTAAAAAGGGCTTATTTGTAAAAGTCATAAAAATGGGTAGTAAAAATGTGATTTGATGAAAAATGCGGGATGGTATAAGCATGATATAGGCTTGACTAGGCTTGGGTAACAAAGAAAATGAGTACATTTCATTTTAAGAGCCTAAGGACTAATTTGTAAATATGTGAAAGTTTAGGGGCAAAATTGTAACTTTGCCAAAGTATGGTTTTTTGACTAATTCAAATAATGTGATAATTAAATGAGCTAAATTTTCTATTATAGATAGAGAAAAATGGGGTCTGGACCTAGACCAGGGAAAGAACAAAGTTTTGGACTAAATGAATTAGTTAGCCATATTTTGTACCGAGGTAAGTTCGTGTGTAAATAATGCAACTTATATTATGTATTTAATATTTTGTTATTGCATGACTTGTACAATTATCATTATGGATTCATTTGGCAAAGGTTCGATACGGTGAAATTTCCAGTTGAACCCTAGCAATAGTTAGGATACAAATGTCATGACATTAGGGTTATGAATTTACGTGTAAGACCATATCTGGGATATGGCATCGTTATGAGAATTCGTGTAAGACCATGTCTGGGACATGGCATCGATATGAGAATCGTGTAAGACCATAGCTAGGCTATTGGCATCGATATGAGATCCCATGTAAGACCATATCTGGGATATGACATTGGTATGATTCTATGTGTATGTGATTCCTGAGTATCCTTTAGTATTCCAAGTGGTTCAACAGGAAATTTAAAGTGTATGTCAAAGATGTGAAAGGTTATGAATATGTTATGATGTGGTACAGGTACGCCAGCAAATCTCATGAAAAATGATCTTGGTTTAAGATGCGTTATTGGTAAGGATGCAAAAGAGTAAGATATGTCTATGATCACTTAATGATTTTGTGGTAATTTACATTATGTTATTGTATGGTTAAAGTTGACTATTATTTACATACTAACTTACTAAGCTTAAAGCTTACCCCCTTTCCTTTTCATTTCTTATAGTGTCGCCAAGCTAGCTTGGGGATCGAAAGTAGTCGGAGCATCGATCACACTATCAATTTGATCATTTGGGTATAATTGGTTTAGATATTTTGAATATGACATGTATAGGGGCTTGGTCTTTTTGTGATATGTGTCATTATTGATTTGGCCAAATTTGTTGGCTTGTAATGGCATTTGATTTATTTAGTAAATGGCCATTTGGTTTTGGCTAATATGGGTTAAGTATTTATACATATAGAGATTCCTTTCATAGATGGAGTTATTGCATGGCTTGTGATGATAATTATGAAATGTTGTATGTGATAGAAAATAGCATGTAATTGACATGTGGATGTCTTGGTTGTGACTGAATTGGTTGTGAGTATATGCTTGGATTGGTTTTGTTTGATGTTTTGTAGGTTGGTGCAAGTAAGGGTGGCAAAAAGGCTTGGTAAATAGCCTTATTTTTGTCCACACGGGTAAACACACGGGCGTGTGTAACGTACGGCTTGCCCATTGGGTGTGTGATCCAGCTATGTGTCCTCTGCAGTTTTGAATTTTAGCTTCGAATTGGCCACACAAGCAGAGACACGGCCGTGTGTCTCAACCGTGTGAAGGACACGGCCCAGGGACATAGGCTTGTGCTCAGGGCGTGTGAAGTCTGCACCTATTTTATGAAAAATTATGAAAATTAAATCGCCAACACGGCCTAGCATATGGGTGTGTGCCTTGGCCGTGTGACCCTAATTTTTTGATGACATCATAAATAAAGAGTTACACAGGTTAGGGACACGGGCTTGTGTGACCACATGGCCTACCCCCACGGGCGTGTTCCAAACCACACGGACGTGTGACCCCTTTTTTTATGAAAAATTTTCTAAATGTTTGAGGAGTTCCAAAAGTTCTCGGTTTAGTCCCGAACTACTTCCAATGTAGTTTTGGGCCTTGTAGGCTCGTCTAAGGGACAATACAAATGTTTTTGAAAAGTTTTAAATTTGAATGGAAATTTATGTCTGGTTCTTCATGATTGCTTGTGTATAAGTCTGGTAATGCCTCGTACCCTACTCCAGCGTCGAATAGGGTAAGATGTGTTACATTTAGTGGTATCAGAGCTAGTTTAGTATATTCTAGGACTAACATAGCATGTATACAAGTCTAGCTATACATGCCATAAATGAATCGTGATAGTGTGATGACTCCTAATAATTGAAAATTTTGTTTTCATATAGTACTGGATCCCAAACGAGCTGAGGTCGATGAACTCGAAAGTAATGCGCTGGCTCCCGCTCAAGGGGTAGTGTCGTCTGATAGTAAACCCCCTACAGTTAGTCAAGGAGAAAGAGGTAGGAAAGTTTTTCTCCATATGATGAACGCATGGTATACAGAGTTTATTTGAATGAACCCGAACGCTCAACCCCCTCCACCCCCACCTATTCCTCAGCCTATTCCCGTAGCAGCTTAATGTATGGACTTCATGAGATTGAATAGGCCTCCTGTTGAGAAGATTCAAAAATAAGGAGTCGAAGAGTTCTGAGCTGGTATAGATGATGATCTTGAAAGAGCAAAGTTTTGGCTTGAGAATACCATCGGGGTATTTGATGAGTTATCATGCACACCTGAGGAATGTATGAAATGTGTGGTATCACTTCTGAGAGACTCGGTTTATCAGTGGTGGAACACCTTTGTGTCAGTTTTACCAAGGGAGAGAGTTAATTGAGAATTTTTCAAAGAATAGTTTCGTAAAAATACATTAGCTAGAGGTTTACCGATCAGAAACGAAAAGAATTCCTTGAGTTAAAATAGGGTTGAATGACGGTAATGGAATATGAGCCTGAGTTCGTGAGACTGAGCAAATACGCTCGAGAATGTGTTTCAACTAAAGCTATGATGTGTAAGAGATTTGAAGATGGGCTGAACAAAGACATCTGATTATTGGTTGGCATTCTAGAATTGAAAGAATTCGTTGTGCTTGTAGAGAGAGCTTATCAGGCCAAGGAGTTGGCTAAAGAGAAAGGAAAAGCTGAGTTTGAGTCTCGAGACTTGAAGAAGAGACAGATGGGTAAGTCACTTTGTTCCTCATGTAAGAAATCGAGAGAGTAAAATCAAGTGCTTCAGTTGGGTTTTGAAATAGAAACCATGGGAAATAGTATTTGGGTTATAAGGCTCAGACTAATTTGATAGTGAGTGTGGGTAATTCTCGACCTAGTAGACCTGAATGTCCACATTACGGTAGACATCACCTCAGTAAGTGTCGGGTGAATGATCGAACTTGTTTCAAGTGTGGTTCCCAAGATCACTTCATTAGAGATTGCCCCAACACGGTTGAAAAAGAGAAATTTTAGAGTGCAAGATCGGGGAATACTACTTCTAGAGGGATGCCATAGAGAAATCCAGGAAATGGAGTGAGTAGCAATAGTGCACCTAGAGACCCAGTTGTGAGATCCGAAGGTAGACCGTCTGCGAGGACTTATGCCATTCGTGCTTGTAAAGAGGCTTCATCTCCTGATGTGATTACGAGTGCTTTTTCTCTCTATGATACTCATGTTGTTGCTTGGATTGATTGGGATCAACCCATTCCAATGTTTGTATGAAATTGGTATCTAGTATGAATATGTCTATTGAGTCTACAGAATTTGTGATAAAAGTGTCAAACCCTCTAGACAAGCATGTGTTAGTTGACAAAGTATGTAAGAATTGTCCTTTGATGATTAGAGATCATTCTTTTCCAGCTAATATTATGTTTTTGTCATTTGATGAATTTGATGTAGTTCTTGGTATGGATTGGTTGACCATTCATGATGTGGTAGTAAATTATGGAAGAAAAATTGTTTAATTGAAATGTGAAAGTGGTGATATTCTTCGGGTTGAATCAGATGAATCGAATAGATTGCCAGTTGTGATCTCTTATATGATAGCTTAGAGGTATATGAGAAAGGGGTACAAATATTATCTTGCCTTTGTGTTGAATACCAAAGTGTTTGAGTTAAAGATTGAGTCAGTGCCAGTAGTATGTGAATATTCAGATGTGTTTCTGGAAGAGTTGCCCAGATTGCCTCTATTTAGAGAAGTTGAATTTGGTATTGAGTTAGTCCCTGGTACTACACCTATTTTGATTGCTCCGTATAGAATGGCTCCAATAGAATTGAAAGAGTTGAAAGCTCAGTTTCAAGAGTTGACAGATAAAGGTTTTGCGAGACCTAGTATTTCGTCGTGGGGTACACTAGTATTATTTGTGAAAAAGAAAGATGACTCTATGAGACTTTGCATTTCTTATCGATAACTCAATAAGATGACCATAAAGAATAAGTATCCTTTACCGATAATAGATGATTTGTTTGACCAATTGAAAGGGGCCACATGGTTTTCAAAGTAGACTTGAGGCCTAATTACTATCACTTGAGAGTTAAAGACTCGGATGTGTAGAAAACTACATTCTGGACGAGGTATGGTCACTATGAATTTTTGGTTATGCCTTTTGGTTTAATGAATGCTCCCGCTATGTTTATGGACTTAATGATTCAGATTTTTAGACCATATTTAGATAAGTTTGTGTTTGTGTTTATCGATGATATTTTGATTTATTCTCGAATGAGTCATAGCATGCTGAGCATTTAAGAACTATTTTACAAACTTTGAGAGATAAAAATTATATGCTAAGTTTAGTAAAAGTGAGTTTTGGCTTCAAGAAGTTAGATTTTTGGGGCACATTGTTTCGGGTGATGGTATTCGAGTTGACCTGAGTAAGATTTCAGCAATTGTTGATTGGAAACTGCTGAGGACTGTATCCGAGATTAGAAGCTTCCTGGGCTTAGCCAGTTATTACAGACAATTTATTAAAGGATTTTCCATGATTGCTACTTCGATGACAAAATTTCTACAGAAGGATGTCAAGTTCGAATGGTCAGAAAGGTGTCAACAAAGTTTTGAGAAGTTGAAGGCATCATTGACTGAGGCACCAGTTTTAGTGCAATTCAAGCCAAGAAAAGAATTTGTGATCTATAGTGATGCATCCATGAATGGATTGGGTTATGCACTTATGCAAGAAGGCAAAGTGATAACTTATGCCTCGAGGCAATTAAAACCGCATGAGAAAAATTATCCGGTACATGATTTGGAGCCAGCCACCATTGTGTTTGCGTTGAAGATTAAAGTACTTAATGACTCAAAAGGATTTGAATTTACGGCAAAGGAGATGGTTGGAATTGTTAAAAGATTATGAGTTAGTGATTGACTACCATCCGAGAAAGGGGAATGTGATCGCCGATGCGTTGAGTAGGAAGTCATTGTTTTCTTTGAGAGCTATGAACACTCAGTTTGTAACACCCCTAACCCATATCCATCGCTGGATTTGGGTTACAAGGCATTACCGAACCAAACATAGTTCTGCACAGTCATTTATTACATTTTATGCACAAAGTTATATAGGCTTCCTTACAATATATTTTCAAATTCAAATAGCAAACATCCACTCATTCGTATAAGCCAAATTCATACATTTAAATCACATAACCAATTAAAATCAAACATGCATTATTAATCATATTACATATATCAACTAAGTTTCAAAATTCAATCACATCAACATCATCAACCTATTCAAATATTCGAACAAAACTTGCATACATTAAAGCCAAGTTCACACGTTTCATAAACACAAAGTGCAAACTAAGTGACCATCAATTATATGGCATTCGAATACCTAACTCCTAATCAAACTTAACTTAATTCATATACCAAGTATGCATTATAACATCCTTTAGTACAATTTCATACTTTTAATCAAATACTAAACATACCATTTTTGCAAATCTATACTCATTCGCATATTATCCCATATCAACCTGTATCACATGGCATAACTTTCATTAGCATTTAAGACAAAACTAACATTATATCATGGCCAAATATATTACTTTGATACTATCAAATCATGCACAATTTACCATAATAATAACTTTTTTTAACTCAATTGCCGAATCAAACATACCAAATTTATGTGCTATGCAACATGCCAAAATTATGTATACAAATCCATTCTATTTTCCCTCTATTTGGCTAGCAAATTTTACCTCAAAATTTATACCAATTCCACCATTACATACCTAAAACATAGTCATTATTACCATTATATAGCGTACCAAAATAACTAGCCAATTAATAAACAATAACATGAACATCACATAACTTATAGAAACCTATACCATAAATTGAAAATGCATCCATCATTTACCTTATTGCTTAAGTCAAATTATATGACTATCAATCACACAAGATATGCTTTAAAACATACTTCCAAAATAAGCTAATTACAAGGCCGATTATATCATTCTTAACAACACTTTTAAGCCATTTCGTATGGCTACTTATTTACAAATCAAAACGAACGATATCAAAACTAGACTATACATGACATATGTATAAGATTCAAACTTCAAAGTACCAAATAATGGTTGATAGTGTGAAGATGATCCTAGACAATCCCTGAGCTCGAAGCTAGCTTTTTATATCTATAAAGCAATGAAAGAATGCACAAAGTAAGCTTTGAAAGCTTAGTAAGCCATAAGCAAATAATTCATTACAAGTACATGCATAATTCAATTTGAATAAGTATAGTTTAACTAGTCTCATACACAAATACGACCACTTTCTCATATAAATTATATATTATCACATTAAGTACTACACTTACCTTAATTCTTCATGAACTTATAAACTTCTCACATACCTGAACCATTTAGCTCAAATTCACATTCAGCCTAGACTTGACCATGCCCGTTGAACCATTCGAAATTGTTAAAGATACACAAAAATCATATAAAGCTCGTACAATGCCATATCCCGGATATGGTCTTACATGTTAACACATATCGATGCCATTATCCCAGACAGGGTCTTATACGAATTATATACGATGCCAATGTCACAGACATGGTCTTACATGTTTTATCACTCTGATGCCAATGTCCCAGACATGGTTTTACACGAAATCACACGTCGAAAATCCTAATGTCATGACATCAGTATCCTATACATTTCCTAAGGTTCATTTAGGGCTTTCGACTTCGTAATTACATCAATTCAGGCACAAAATTAATCATCCAATGCTCAAATCAATTCGTCATCATGTCTATACATACAAATCACTTCAGCAATATATAAAACATATACATTTGCATTCAAAAACACTTATTTACTTATGAACTTACCTCTTACAGAAACGAATGGATTGGAACGACTATTCAACAACCTTCGACTTCCCCCGATCCAAACCTGATTTCTTCCTTTCTTGATCTAAATAAATTCAAATTTAACTTATTTAATTACATGTTCATCTAATTTCATCTAAAAACACATAAGTGGGCATTTTTCACTTTAGCCCCTATTATTTCACATTTTCTCAATTTAGTCCCTATTTCAAAATAACTCAAAATACACAAAATTTCAACATGCTCATGTTAGGAAAATTTTTCCCTAGGTCCCAAGCAGCCCATTAATTCAATTTATTTCACATTTAGACCCCTAAATTTTCCAATTTCACAATTTAATCCATAATAAGCATTTTTATCAAAAATCAGTTAATTAAACATAATAATCTAACATCAAACTCTTATACATCATCATCAAACAAAAAAAAAGCTTAATTTTTCATCAATGGCATTTCATGAATTCAACCAATCCAAAAATTAAGGCATGGGCTAGCTAGAAGACGAAGCAACGATCTGAAAAACGTAAAAATTATCAAAAACCGAGCAAACAACAAACCTAAATCAAGCTCCCTAGGTGCCGAACTTAAAGCTTCAATAGTGGATTCTTTTCTTCTCACATTTGGCCATAAAAGATGAACATGCATGATGTTTTATGTTTTGTTTTATTTATTACATATTAATATACTATTTACCATTTTAACCTTTATAAATTAATTTGAAAACCATATAACATAAGCCCATAACCATCCATTCCATTATTTACTGATCAAATAACTACATAAGGACTTCACTTTTAATTAATTAAAGCAATTAAGCACTTTAACATATAACATGCTACTTCTACATTTTACGCGATTAAGTCTTTTTATCAAATTAAGCAATCAATCGATAAATTTAAAATACTAAATTTTCACACATATAAATTCACATGCTGTAAACACACAAAATAATATAAAAATAATTTTATGACTTTGGATTTGTGGTTCCGAACCACTGTTCTGATTTAGCTAAATTCGGGCTGTTACATAGTTGACCTTATCCAATAATGGTTCGATTCTAGCTAAATTGAGAGCTAGATGATGTTTCTTCAAGAGATTTGCGAAGCTCAGAAACGTGACAGTGATTTGCAAGCCAAAAGAGCCTAATGTGAATCGGGTATGCAATTAGATTTTCGGATTAGTTCTGATGGATGTTTGACGTTTCGAGATAGGGTCTGTGTACCGAGAGATGACAAGTTTATTCAAAAAATTTTGCACGAGGCATATAATGGATGTTTATCTATTCATCTAGGCAGTACAAAGATGTATAATGACTTGAAAAAAATGTATTGGTGGTCGAGAATGAAAAGAGACATTTCAGAGTTTGTATCGAGATGATTGGTTTGTCAACAAGTAAAGGATGAACACCAAGTACCTTCGGGTTTACTTCAGCCTATGATGGTTCCCGAGTGGAAATGGGATAGAATCACTGTGGACTTTGTGATGGGTTTGCCCTTGACACCAAAAAAGAAAGATGATAGGCTAGCGAAGCCAGCTCATTTTATTCCAGTATGTACTGATTACTCACTTGATAAGTTAGTTGATTTGTACATTGGTGAAATTTTTAGATTGCATGGAGTGTCTATCTCGATTATATTGGACAGAGATCTGAGGTTCACTTTGCGATTTTGGAAAAAGTTGTGAGAACCTTTAGGTATAAAGTTAAACTTTAGCACTACTTTCCACCCGAAAATTGATGGTCAGTCTGAGCGAGTAATTCAGATTCGTGAAAATATGCTCTAGTGTTGTATTTTTGAATTTCAGGGTAGTTGGGAAAAATATCTACCTTTGATAGAATTTGCCTACAACAGTAGTTTCCAGTCGAGTTTGAAAATGGCATCTTATGACACATTGTACTGTCGTAAGTGTCGGACATCTTTGTATTGGACTGAACTTAGAGAGAATCAGATTCATAGGGTCGTTTAGTCAGAGAAATCGGAGAAAAAGGAAAGAGAATTCGTGATTGTTTGAAACCAGTTTCAGATAGATAGAAATCCTACACGGATTTGAAACGAAAAGAGATTGAGTTTTAGGTCAGTGATAAGGTATTCCTGATAGTGTGTCCATGGAAGAAAGTTCTTAGATTTGGCCGGAAGGGCAAGTTGAGTCTGTGTTTTAATAGACCGCATGAGATTACTGAAAGGATAGGGCCAGTAGCATATCGGTTGGCTTTGCCATCTGAGCTGGAAAAGATTCATGATGTGTTTCATATTTCTATGTTGCGCCGATACCGATCAGACCCTTCACATGTGATTTCATTGACAGAGGTTGAGATTCGACAGGATATGACTTATGGCAAAGAGCTAATTAAGATTTTGGCCTGAAAAGTTAAACAATTGAGGAAAAAAGTATAGCCCTCATGAAAGTATTATGGCAACGACATGGGGTTGAACAGGCTACATGGGAACCTAAGGAAACCATGAGAAAACAATACCCAAACCTTTTTACCGATAAGATTTTTAAGAGAGAAAAATCCCTAATGGGGGAGAGTTGTAACATCCCGATTTTGGGCCTAGTCAAAATAGTGGTTTTGAGACCACAAATCCAAAGTAGAAATAATTATTTTATGAATGTGTTGAGATCTATGATATGTTTGCATGATTGTGTGAAAGTTTCGTAAAGAAATTTTGTTGTTAGAGTGTCCAATTTGATTTTTAGGACTAAATTACAAAAGTTACAAAATATGTGATTCTAGAACCTTTAAGCATGAAATAGTTATGGATTATTAATTAGAGGTCCTGAAATAACAATTTGACCAAGTTCTATTTTTATGAACAAAAATGGGCATGAATAAGTAAATTTTGAAAGTTTAGAAAAAAGGGCATTTTGGTCATTTGGTTAAATAAAGAATAAAAAGGGAAAATTAAGTCAAAATTTTCTCATCTTCTCCATGCCATAGCTGAAATTCCTAAGGTCACCATAGCTAGGGTTTTTTCAACTTTCAAGCTTAATCGTAAGTGCATTCTAGCCCCGTTTTTAATGTTCTTTACATTTTTGAAGTTGTTATCAACTGATTTAGTCATTTCTACCATTTATTTGAGCTAGGGTTGACGCTTAGGGTCTGACCCATATGTGGCATACACGTATTTTGATTTTTGATGGTAGATTATGAAAGTCTGATTTGTGATAAACATCTTTTACTAAGTGATTTTTTATGGAAACACCTAAAAAGGGCTTATTTGTAAAAGTTATAAAATTGGGTAGTAGAAATGTGATTTGATGAAAAATGTGGGTTGGTGTAAGCATGATATAGGCTCGACTAGGCTTTGGTAAAAATGAAAATGAGTACATTTCATTTTACGAGCCTAAGGACTAATTTGCAAATATGTGAAAGTTTAGGGGCAAAACTATAACTTTTCCAAAGTATGGTTTTCAGACTGATTCGAACAGTGTGATAATTAAATAAGCTAAATTTACTATTATAGATCGAGAAAAACAGAGTCTGAACCTAGACCGAGGAAAGAACAAAGTAGTGGACTAAATCGAATTAGTTAGCCATATTTTGTACCAAGGTAAGTTCATGTGTAAATAATGCAATTTATATTATGTATTTAATATTTTTTAATTGCATGACTTGTACAATTATCATGATGGATTCATTCGGCAAATATTTGATACAGTGAAATTCCCGGTTGAACCTTAGGAATAGTTAGGATACAAATGTCATGACATTAGGGTTGAGTTTACATGTAATACCATATATGGGATATGACATCGTTATGAGATTTCGTGTAAGACCATGTCTGGGACATGGCATCGATATAAGAATCTTGTAAGACCATAGCTGGCTATTGGCATCAATATGAGATCCCATGTAAGACCATATTTGGAATATGGCATTGGCATGATTTTATGTGTATGTGATTCCCGAGTATCCTTTAGTATTCTAAGTGGTTCAACTGGAAATTTAAAGTGCATGTCAACGATGTGAAAGGTTATGAATATGTTATGAAGTGGTATAGGTACGTATGCAAATCTCATGAAAAATGATCTCGATTTAAGATGCATTATTGGTAAGGATGCAAAAGAGTAAGATATGTCTATGATCACTTGATGATTTTGTGCTAATTTACATTATGTTATTGTATGGTTAAAGTTGAATATTATTTAGATATTAACTTACTAAGCTTAAAGCTTACCCGTTTCCTTTTTATTTCTTATAGTGTCGCCAGGCTAGCTTGGGGATCAGAAGTAGTCGGAGCATGAATCACACTATCAATTTGATCATTTGGGTATAATTGGTTTAGATATTTTGAATATGGCATGTATAGGGACTTGGTCTTTTTCTTGATATGTGTCATTATTGATTTGTTCAAATATGTTGGCTTGTAATGGTGTTTGATTCATTTAGTAATTGGCCATATGGTATTGGATAGTAGTGGTTAAGTATTTATGCATATAGAGATGCCTTTCATAGATGGAGTTATTGCATAGTTTGTGATGATAATTATGAAATGTTGTATGTGATAGAAAATAGCATGTAATTGATGTGTGGATGTCTTGGTTATGGTTGAATTGGTGTTTTTTGATGTTGTGTAGGTTGGTGCAAATAAGGGTGGAAAAATGGCTTGGTAAATAGCCTTATTTTTTCCACACAGGTAGACACATAAGCGTGTGTCTAGGCCGTTTGTGACACATGGCTTACCCATTGGGTGTGTGATCCGACCGTGTATCACCTCCATTTTTTAATTTTAACTTCGGATTGGCTACACGGGTAGAGACATGGCCTTGTGTCTCAACCGTGCAAAGGACGCGGCCCAAGGACATGGGCGTGTGCTCAAGGCATGTGATGTCTGTACCTATTTTATGAAAAATTTATGAAATTTAAATTGCCCACACGGCATAGCATACAGGCGTGTGCCTTGGCCATCTGACCCTAATTTGTTGATGATGTCATAATTAGAGAGTTACATGGGTTAGGGACACAGGTGTGTGTGACCACACGGCCTTCCCACACGGGCGTGTTCCAAACCACATGGACGTGTGACCGCTGTTGTTAAGAAAAATTTTCTATGTGTTTGGAGAGTTCCCACAGTTCTCAGTTTAGTCTTGAACCGCTCCCAATTTATGTTTTGGGACTCGTAGGCTCGTCTAAGGGACGATATGAATGTTTGTGAAAAGTTTTAAATTTGGATGGAAATTTATGTCTCGGTTCTACATGATTTATAGTGTATAAGTTCAGTAATGCCTCGTACCGTATTCCATCGTCGATTACAGGTAAAGGGTGTTACACAACCGGTTCCTAAGATACCACAAGGTGTTGAACCTCCGATAGATAAAATTCGTAAATATGGGGTAGAAGAATTTAGGGCTACTGCTGAAGATGGTCTGGAGAGGGCTGAGTTTTGGTTGGAAAATACCATCAGAGTTTTAGATGAATTATCATGTACACCGACTAAATGTTTGAAATTTGTTGTATCTTTACTAAAAGACATAGCCTATCATTGGTGGAAACCATAACTTCTGTTGTACCGTTAGAAAATGTTACATGGGAGTTTTTCCAAATGGAATTTAGAAAGAATACTTTAGTCAGAGATTTCTAGATTAGAAAAAGGAAGAATTTCTAGAGCTTAAACAATAAAGTAAGACAATATCTAAATATGAATGAGAATTCTTTAGATTAAGCAAATATGCCAGAGAATGGGTTCCGATTAAGGCTGATATGTGTAAACATTTTAAAGAGGGTTTAAATGAAGATATCAAGCTGTTTATTGAAATTTTAGAATTAAAGGAATTTGTGGTATTGGCTGATTGAGCACACAAAGCTGTGGAATTAAGTAAGGAAAAGAAGCAAGAAGAGAAAGAAGCCTGAATTTTTGGTAAAAGATTTATGGGCAAGTCACAATCATCTACTTCAAAGAAATCAAAGAAGTACCATAATCGTTTTACTGCATCTATAGGGTATTCTGTAAAAGAATAGGGATCCCAACGCTTTAATCTGAGATCTCCGTTTCCATCTGTTACAAGTGTAGGGAGTATTGGAAGTTCTAAACTAAGATGCAAATATTGCAATAAATTGCATTTCGGTGAATGCCGCATAAGAAGTGAAGCTTGTTTTAGATGTGGTTCTTTTGACCACTATCTTAGAGACTGCCTAAAAAAGCCTGTAAAAGGTACTGTTAAGACTTTAGGCCCAGCAATCCTATCACGAGAAATTGACCACCTCGACACATCGGCAATGTTAGTGGTAGCAAAGGTGTGACAAACGATCCAACAGACAAATCTAAAGCTAGAGCACCGACAAGGACATATGCCATACGTGCAAGAGAGGATGCTTCTGTGCCTGATGTTATTTCTATACATTTTCTCTTTTTGACGCTGATATTACTGTTTTGATTGATCCTGGTTCAACACATTCATACATATGCACAAATTTAATTTTTGTTAAAAATTTACATATTGAAATCACTGAATTTGTGGTTAAAGTTTCAAATCCCTTGGGTTAGTATGTTATGGTTGATAAAGTTTGTAAAAACTATACGTTGATGATAAAGGGTTATTATTTCTCGGCTGATTTGATGCTACTGCCCTTTGATGAATTTGATGTAATTTTGGGAATGGATTGGCTAACTCAACATGATGCAGCGATGAATTGTAAATAGAAATACATTGTGTTGAAATGTCAGAATGGCGAATTACTCCATGTTGAATCTGATAAACTGAATGGGTTATCTAATTTGATTTCAGCTATGTCGGCATACAAATATATCAGAAAGGTATATGATGCTTATCTTGTATATGTGTTAGATACTAAAGTATCTGAGTCGAAAATTCAGTCAGTGTCAGTTGTTTGTGAATTTCCCGATGTATTTCGAGAGGAATTTACCTTGTTTACCACCAGTTAGAGAAGTAGAGTTCTCTATAGACCTTGTTCCAGGGACAACACCGATATCTATAGCACCCTATAGAATGGCTCCTATCAATTTGAAAGCATTGAAAGCACAATTGCAAGAATTGATTGATAGAGGCTTTGCTTGACCTAGTTTCTCACCTTGGGGTGCATCAGTTCTGTTTGTAAAGAAGAAAGATGGATCATTGAGTCTGTGTATTAATTATAGACAATTGAATAAAGTCACAATAAAAAAACAAGTACCATTGCCTTGTATTGATGACCTGTTTGACCAGTTGAAAGGTGTCACCGTATTTTCAAATATTGATCATAATTCTGGTTATTATTAGCTACGGGTGAAAGAACCAAATGTTCCAAAGACAACTTTCAGAATCAGGTATGGGCACTATGAGTTTCTTGTGATGCTGCTTGGTTTGACAAATGCACCTGCAGTATTCATGGATTTAATGAATAGAATTTTTAGAGGTTTGTAGTATTATTTATTGATGATATTTTGGTTAATTTCCTAGATGAAAATGAACATGCTGATCATCTAAGAATTGTATTGCAAACTCCACGTAAGAAACAATTGTATTCCAATTTCAGTAAATGTGAATTTTGGCTATGAGAAGTTGGTTTTCTCAGAAATAAAGTATCTGCAGAGGGTATCAGAGTGAATCCAAATAAAATTTTAGCTATTGTTAATTGGAAATCACCAAAGAATCTGTCTGATGTTAGAAGTTTTCTAGGACTAGTTGGATATTATTGGAGATTTGTTAAAGGATTTTCAATGATAGCTTCTCCGATGACTCGCTTGTTATAGAAGGATGTAAAATTTGAGTGGTCTGATAAATGTCAGTAGAGTTTTGATAGATTGGAAGTCTTATTGGTAGAACCATTAGTGTTAACTTAGCATGAATCAGATAAATAATTTATAATTTACAGTGATGCATCGTTAAATGGTTTAGGTTGTGTATTGATGCAATAAGGTAAAGTAATAGCCTATGCTTCAAGACAACTAAAACCACATAAGAAGAATTATCCATTACATGATCCTAAATTGGTAGCCATTGTGTTTTCACTGAAAATCTGGCGGCATTACTTATTTGGTGAAAAGTGTCACAAATTCACTGATAAAAAAATTTGAAGTATTTGATGTCGTAGAAAGACTTGAACTTAAGACAGTGCAGTTGGCTTGAATTATTGAAAGATTATGATCTTGTCATTGACTATCATCCAGAAAATCTAATATGGTTACTGATGCTGTAAGCAGAAAGTCTTTATTTTCCTTACGGGCAATGAATACTCGGTTATCATTATATGATGATGGTTCAATTATAGCTGAGTCAAAAGCTAAACCGACATTTCTGCAACAGATATGTAAAGCTTAGTGTAACAGCCCGATTTTGGGGCTAGTCAGAATAGTGGTTTCGAGACCACTAACCCGAGGTTGAAGAAATTATTTTTTTCATATTATATTATGTATTGTAGCATGACTAGATAAGTACATGAAAATTTTGGTCAATTCATTTTAGCAATTGCTTGCTTAATTGCGAAAAAGGGCTAAATCGCATAAAGTGCAAAAGTCTTAAATTGTTAGCTAAAGGTGTTAAATTGCCATGAACCTTAATTTTGGGGTTTTAAAAGGGAAATTAGACCCTTTCCTAAGAGCTTGACCGGCCATAGGGAGCGAATTGGTCAAAAAGTCAAAAGTTTAGGTAGTTTGGTGACTTAATTGAATAAAATAAGACAAAATGACTTCATCCTTTCATTCTCTTCTCCTACCATTGAAATTTTCAGCCATCAGAGGGGTTTTTGAGCTTCAAAATTTTAGTAACTATAAGCCTTTGCAAGTAAGTGATTCTCATTAGTTCTCTTAATGATTTTTATGTTTTTGGACCCCTTGAAGCACGAACTTTCAAATGAGGGGACTATTTTGCAAGATAGACAATAGTCTAGGGTTTTGCCATGGAAGCATGTGTGTTGTTAACTAAAATTTTATGGAAGAATATGAGTCTTAGATGGGTAATAAACAACTTTTGTGAAGGGATTTCTCATGAAAACCCTATTAGGGACCATTTTGTATAAATTGAGAAATAAAAGATAAATGTGTGAAATAGTGGAAATTTTGGATTGCTATAAGAGTAAAATGGGTTCGGCTAGGCTTATAATATGAAAAAAAATTGATTTTCGAGCATAGGGGTAAAATGGTCATTTTGTGAAAGTCTAGGGGCAAAATAGTCATTTTGCCCAATTATGAAATTTTGAATGTATAAATCGATGTGCTGATGAAATAAATGAATTTTATTAATTTAGATCAAGAGAAGCATGATTCGGGTCTTGATCAAGGTAAGAATAAAGTTTACGAGGATTAAGCTCGTTTTCATCATTTTGTATTAAGGTAAGTACATATGTAAATAATGTGTTAACGAAGTTTACTTTGAAATACCTTGATAATATACATACACAATTGGCTTATTGTTGTTATGTATCTAAAGTGTTGCCATGAATGTGTAAATGACATGTTGTCTAAGTAAATTACATTGCGAGCAAATACAATGCTATTCGGTTAGATGTGGAATCCCGTTGAACCTTAAACATAGCATAGGATACAAAGAGGCGTGCTACAAAAATTATGTGGTCTGAACTCATGAGTTGAGTCCGAGTTTATGAGATGAATGTTGTATGTAACATGGGTCTGGGTACTGACCCGTGTACAGTCCCGTGAGTAGCTTAATGAACGAGCGTTACCTGATAATTATGCGGGTCCCAGTCCCAACTTGATAAAAGGGCCCGTGAATTGCTCAAATGTGAGTGTTTCATAGCACAAGGTGGCTCTGACTACTTATATGCATTGAAATGCGAATTCCCTATGTATCCCTATGTGTTCCAAGCGTTCAACAGGTAACGCGAAGATTGAGTTGGTGAAAGTTTGACGAGGTACATAGACTGAACTCATGGATAAGGCTTGAGTCGGTGATGAGATGCCTTCAAGCAGACATGAATGAAAGGAAGAACAAGATAGAGAAGTTTTAAGCGATTTACATCTTTTATGCATGTAAATTTATCGTTTGACAAACATGTTTTCTTTTAATTACACTTTATTTGCATATATGTACTTACTAAGCTTCCATGCTTACCCTCCTTTCATTTCTTTCCTAATAGTGCCACCAACCTAGCATCGGAGATCTAGTAAAGTCAAGAGCTTCGATCACACTATCAATCAAGATCTTGGTATAGCTAGTTTAACTGTTTCGTTTACTGACATGTATAGGGACTCGAGTCTTTTGTTTAGCGTTTTGTCAGGTAGTCAAAATGTGTTGGCTCATATGTGAATTGTGATACTCATTTTGTATAGGCCATGAATGTTGGCTAATGTTAATTAGTATTCAATGCAATGATGCAAATTTCTAGTAGTTATGGTTGTTTTGGTATTATGGTAGTCAAAATGCATATTATGTTGGTATTGAACTCGGTTAATCTTATATAAATAGGTGTTTGTAAGAGTGGCAAAGAGGCTTGGTAAATAGCCTTATTCTGTTCACACGGGTAGACACATGGGCATGTGTCTAGGCCATGTATGACATACAGTCAACCCCATGGGCATGTTGTTCAGTCGTGTATCCCCTACACGTAAAAATTTCAAGTTAGTATGCATGGTAGTAAACACATGGGAAAAGACACGGTCGTGTGTCTCAGTTGTGTAAAGGGCATAGCCTAGCACACAGGCATGTGCCTTGGCCGTGTGACCCTTATGAATTGCTGGTGTTAGAAACAGAATGTCTAGGTTTTTGGACACGGGCTAGGACACTGGCGTGTCATGGCCGTGTGAAGGACACAGGCCAGGGACATGGGTGTGTGCCAGGTCATGTGAAAACCCCTGTAGGTGTGTATTTAGAATTAATTCCACATGGGTAAAGGACACGGGCGTGTCCCTGTATTGCTTAGGCCGTGTGAACTACATGGGCTAATAACATGATCGTGTTGAAATGTCACATGGGCGTGTTACCCCTCCCACACAGGCGTGTGCCCTTGTGTTAAGTGTTATTCTCAGAGTTCGTTTTAGAACCAGGATTGATTCCAAATGGGCTCCAATGGTTGTTTTGAGCATCGTGGGATCTTATTAAGGAGTTTTTAAATAAAATTGAAAAAATTTTAATTTGATTATGTTTTAGTGTTATGAAAATGTTTATATGCATAAGTTTAAGTTAGGTAATGCCTCTATTCCGATCTGGCGTGGGCACGGGTGTGGGGTGTTACACTTAGAAAGATGATAGCGAGTTACAAGCAAAACGGATATACTGTAGATCGACTTCTGATTTAGAATTTCAGATTGGGTCTGATGATTGTCTAATATTCAGAGGTAGAATATGCATATCGAGGAATTCAGAATTGGTACAGAAGATTTTACATGAAGCTTATAATGGTAATATGTCTATTCATCCTGGAAGCAATAAAATGTACAATGATTTGACAAAGATGTACTGGTGACCAAGAGTGAAACGAGATATTTCTGAATTTGTATCTAAATGTTTGATATGTCAGCAAGTAAAAGCTGAACATCAGGTGCCTTCAGGATTATTACAGCTAGATACTATACCATAATGGAAATAGGAAAGAATTACCATGGATTTTGTATCAGGGTTACCCTTGTCTCCAAAGAAGAAAGATGTTATTTGGGTAATTGTCGACCGGTTAGCAAAGTCTGCACACTTTATTCTGATATGTATGAATTATTCGTTGGAAAGATTGGTTGGATTATATGTTTCTGAGATTGTTAGATTGCATTAAGTGCCTATCTCTCTTATTTCAAACAGTGATCCTCGATTTACGTCCCGATTCTGGAACAAATTGCAAGATGCTCTGGGTACACGGTTACATTTCAGCACTACATTCCATCCTCAGATTGATGGACAATCCGAATGTGTTATACAGATTTTGGAAGATATGCCTCGGTGTTGTGTGCTAGAATTCGAAGGTAACTAGGAAAAATATCTTCCTTTAGTTGAATTTGCTTACAATAACAGTTACCAGTCCAGTATTAAAATGGCACCACATAAGGCTCTGTATTGTCATAAATGTAAAACTCCATTATATTGGACGGAGCTTAGTGAGAAAAAGATACACGGGGTTGACTTTGCCCGTGAAACTAAAGAAAAGGTGAAAGTAATTCGAGATAGTTTGAAAGCAGCCTCTGATCATTAAAAGTCTTATGCCGGTCTTAAACAAAAAGAGATAGAAGTTCAGGTCAGTGATAATGTATTCTTGATAGTATCACCTTGGAAGAAAGTTCTCCGATTTGGCCGTATAGGAAAATTGAGTCCACGATTCATCGGGCCATATGAGATTACTGAAAGAATCAAGCCTGTTGCATATTAGTTAGAATTACCACTAGAACTTAACAGAATTCATAACATTTTTCATGTGTTTATGTTGCGACAGTATCGATTGGATCCTTCACATGTTATTTCTCCAATGAAAATTGAGATTCAACCTGATATAACATACAGTGAGGAACTAATCAAAATTCTGGCACGGGAGACAAAAGAGTTAAGAAATCAAAAGCTAGCTTTAGTGAAAGTTCTTTGGCAACGACATGGTATAGAAGAAGCTACTTAGGAACCAGAGGATACTGGTAAGATTTTCGAGGACGAAAATTCTTAAGGGGGAGAGCTGTAACAACCCATTTTCAGTGAAATCAGAATAGTGATTTTGAGACCACAAATCCGAGCCAAAAAAATTATCTTAATATTATTGCATTTTCTACATTATGATAGGAATGCCATATGAAAATTTTGATAAGAAAATTTTATCGATTATGTGTTTAATTATGGAAAGGACAAAATTACATAAAATGCAAAAGTTGAATTCTAGTAGCTAGAAGGATCAAATAGCTATGGAATTCAAAATAAGAGGTCTTTATATAGTAATTAGACCATTAAAGAAAAGATAGTAGATATTTTTGGTGATTCATCCATGGAAAAATTAGGAAAGGCTAAGGACTAATTTGGAAATCAAAATAGTTAAAAGATGATAATAGAAAATATCATCTTATTTCTCATCTTCCCCAAAATTTGCATGGAAACCCTAGGAGAAAGAAAAGAAACTAATCAAGCTTAATTAGATCCAGAAAGAAAATAGAGAATTGGATTGAGGAAAACAAAAATTTTTTGGATTAGTAGAATTCGTATATGAACAAGTATCGAGGTAAGTTCATGTAACTAAATCGAGAATTCATATGTGTTACTTGAATTGTATGTATGTTATTGTAATGTTCCTATGTAAAATGTTGCTATGTAAATGAAATTAATCTTATATCTGATAATGCCTAACAAACATTAAGTCCCAATTGAATAAATGAAGTTTGATGGCTACAGGATTTTCTATATTGGTTATGATTCTGCATATGTCGCGGGCACACCATAGCTCGAAAAAGCATCCCATTATTAGCTCTCTCGAGCTTCCCGTTATAAGGTTCTTGTGAGCTTCCCGATAATAGCTCTTCAGAGTGTCCCAATAGGTTTTCATCATACATTTGTTATGTATACACCTTAGCTCTTATGAGCATCGCGATTAAAGGTTCTTTGTGAACTTCCCATTAAATTGACTCTTTATGAGCTTCTCGATAATGCTCACTTGAACTTCCCTATATTGGCTATCTGGAGCTTCCCGATATGGTTCTTTGTGAACTTTTCGATTATGGCTCTTATGAGTTTCCCGTTATATAACTCAGACAAGCTTCTCAATAGGCTCTTTATGAGCTTCCCGAAATGGCTTTGTGTGAGCTACCCGTTATAGGGCTCGAGAATATGCTTCCCAATTATGTGACCTAATTCGGTTCCCCTGGAAATGAATTGACGAATTATAGTAGTGTACACTAAAGTTTACTATATGAGTGTATCCATAGATATTTAAAATAAATTCAATGGGTAAAGTTCTGATGTGGCTAAACTGAAATTGAAATGATCTGTCATTAAAGTGTACATGTAATATGGAAAAATGTTATGGAAAGCATATGTTTATGAACGACATTAAATGATGAGCTCATCCATGTTCTTGGTATCATGTGAAGTACTTGACTAACATGATTGGTAAAGTTGTGTTTTAGGCTATAAACCAAATTGCTTGGATACATTATTGTATGCTTATCTTAAATGTAAATATATGGTAAGCTAAATTCATGCTATACGAACTTACTAAGCTTTAAATGCTTACTAGGTTTTCTTTTATCTATTTTATAGTGCTCAGAAGCTCATAAAGGTTGGAGATCAGCCGGAGTATCATCACACTATCCTCTAACTTGTTTTGGTATAAAACGTAATCTTCTTTTGATATAATGACATGTATAGGTTAACTTTTCCTATGTTGGCATGTAAATAGTTGTTTGTAACTTAGCCATTGGAATGGCTAAAAATGGATTGTTTTGGTATGTTATTATAAGGTTATATATATAATGTTTAGCTTATATGTATGTGGTTTGGTTAAATTAAATTAGGGTAAAATATAGATCATTACAAGAAGGTAAGTTTATCATATGAATATGTGATACTATTCCATACATGTTAATGATGTTTCTTGATTTATATGACTTAAATTGGTAAGAAAATGTATGCAAATGTTATTGTAGGTTGAAGGTAAAATTTGGGTGAGAAATAAGGCTAAGAAATGGCCTTATTTTGTCCACACGGGTAGACACATGGGCATGTGCCTTGACCATGTGTGACAAGCGGCCTAGCACATGGGCATGTGATTTGGCCGTCTGTCACTGCATCTTAAAATTGAGAAATAGAATGCTTAGAATTGGGCACATGGTAGAGACATGGGCGTGTGTCTCAGTCGTGTATGATACACGGCCTAGAACACGAGCGTGTGTCTTGGCCATGTGAAACCTGCACTTAATTTGTGAAAATTAAATTGATCACACGGCCTAGCACATAGTCGTGTGGCACAAGTCAGACAGTTACACGGGTAAGGACACGACCTAGGACATGGCTGTGTGCTTCGTATCCAATGCTCACACAAACTGAGACATGGGCATGTCACTTGGCTGTGTGAGCCACACGGCCTACTCAAACGGGCTTGTAACCCCTGTATTAAAGAAAAAATTTTAAATTTCGTGAAAAATTCTCTGAGATTCTTATTTAGTCCTAACTTGATTCTAATGTTTAAATTGGACCTTGATGGTCCATTCAAGGGATAGTATGAATATTTTCGGAAATGAATAGTAAATGATATGAATTATCTGTATTTATTCTGTAATCTCTAGTAATGCTTTATAACCCTATTCCGGCGACAATTACAGATTAGGGGTGTTACACTAAAACCCCAATTTCCTTTCACGAACTCAATGCAACAAGGAACGGGGAAATCACGGGCAAGCAAGGAATTCAAACGAACTTGGATTATACATTCAACGTTAAGGGCTCCTAAACTCAAACTTTTTACTATTCCATTGACTCATTTATTTTGTAAGTCATTAGGATTTATTAGGCGAACAATGGAAATGGAGCCATCAATGATTCAAACTCTCTTTAATTTTCCAAATCCTAATGTTGAAAATTATTTCAGTGAACTTCAAGGAAAATCATTCATTCAAGATAGGGAATTTGATCCATCGATGATTTTGTGTAAACAAATTTGGCCTTTGGTCAAGTATCCTCATTGGGAACATTTTTAAATGATTCCGAAGGATAATGCCATGGTCCTTATTATCCAAGTGCTCTATGTATGTCTATAGGACCACGAGTCTAGAAATACTATAGGTCATATACGGGATACAGTACCTGTGCGAGGGAAAGAGGTGCAAGTAACCCTTAGAATAATTTGTAACTTTTACAATGTTCCATACTATGAGAATGATTTCATTAATGAAACTGACTTAGAATATTTTAGAGACATGGATATGGATAATATTATAAACTTTTTAACTAAAGTAAGGGGCGAAGGGAAGTATCGTGCAAGTACCAATATCCCAATATATTTCATCAAGCTATTATGTTTCTGAAAGATAAGATGTGGATTCAATTCATTTGCACACGAATTGTACCTACTTTTAATGTTTCTAACGTTAATGCCTTTAGAGCAGTGTAACTCTATGCTATTTTGCAGAAGTGTTGGCAAATGGATCCACCATAACATGGGAGTATTCTTTCCCCATCTAGTGATGAGTTTATACAAAAAGGTGAGTGTACCTATGACATTTATTGAGTATTCACTGAAACCATCTCAAAGCATTATCATGGACACCTTGTTCAAACAATACATCGAGCTGTAAGCCAAACAAATAAAGGACTAGAATAAGCAATTGCGAGAAACGACAACTACACCCACTTCGTTAAAAAGGTTGGCACGAGCTTAACAAGACATTGGTGAGAATAGTCATCCAAAGTTAGATTGGATGATTCAGTGGATACAGGAATTAGGACCAATTTTTCAATATTTTTTTAGGCAAAACAACATTTGGGTTCCCAATTATACACCTACCATGTTTGGGCCGTCAAACATGGACCAAGAAGAAGAAAACATGAAAGCGAAGAGGAAGGAGAAGAAGAAGAGGATGACGAGGATAAGGAGATGGACAATGAAGAGGATGATTGAACTATTTTTAATTTTATAAAAAAACTATATTAATTTTTGGATAATTTTAATTTAGACTTCGTAGGAGTAGGATTAATAAATAGATTTTAGTATGTTGTGTAACAGCCCGATTTAGACCCTAATCGAAACAGTGGTTTCGGGACCACGAATTCGAGTCAGCAAAATATAAAAAAATCATTTTATATGTTTATTTTGTGTGAATTTATATCTGTGAAATTTTCGTGATTTAATTTTGTCGTTTGAGTGTCCGATTAAATAAAAGGACTTAATCGCGTAAAATGAAAATTAGGTGGTTATTTCTAAAAGGGGCTGAATTTCACTTGGCTTTTTAAATGGAAGCCTTTATGTTGAAATTAGCCCAATACTAAGTGAAGTGGATGGTAGCGTACATAATATAAATGATAGTATAATGTTTTATTTAAGGTTAAAAATGTAAATTAAAAAGTTAAGTTATAATATAACAGAAAACATAATTTAATAAAACCATGTCATTATATTTTTCTCTTGGCTAAAAGTTAAAACAAAGAAAAAGGAAGAAACCAAGCTAGGGTTCGGCATATATTCAAGCTCAATCAAGGCTCATTTTTGTTTGGTTTTTGATAATTTCTACATTTTTGAGATCATTGCTTAGTAATCTTCAAGACCGAAGCTTTAATTTTTTATTTTGATGAATATTTTGAGTTATGTCATTGTTGATAGCTTGTGATTTTTGTTGTTTGATGATGAAATATGAAAGATATGTTTTAGATTAACATATTTTGTATTAGAGTTTTTGATGATTTTGAGTAATTAGAACTAAATTGCAAAAATAATAATTTGAGGACTAAAATGTGAAACAAATGAAATATATGGGCTTATATGAACACTAGGAATATTCAGCCAAACATGGGTATCTTGAAATTTTGAATATTTTGTGTTTTGTGCAATAGGGACTAAATTGTAAAAGTGTAAATGTTAGGGTAAAATGGTAATTTGCTCATTTATGTATTTTTGGACTAAATTGAATGAAAATATGTTTGAATAAGCTTAATTTGATTATGTTTAGATCAAGAACCAAAGAAATCGGATTTGGATCGGGGAAAAACGAAAGTTGTCGACTAGCAGCCCTGTCTCGTTTTATAACGTCTGATATAAGTTTATAAGCAAATAGATGTGTTTAATTGTAGCTAAATGCTAAATATATATATGCTGGAATGAAAAATATGAATTTATGTATGCTATTGCCGAATGTGAATAAGCTTGGTAACTATGTTCAAGCATTCGTTTCGACCGAGTTACGATGTCCGAAAGCCCCGTATAAACCTTAGGAATAGTTAGGATACATATGTCATGACATAGGATTCTGATATATGTGTGCTAGTAAGACCATGGCATCGATATGTGATTTCGATATGTGTTTACAAGTAAGACCCTGTCTAGGACAGAGGCATCGGTATGTAACTACATGTAAGACCACGTCCGGGACGTTGGCATTGTATGATAAATATGTGATTATCCAAGTGTCCTACCCAATTCTGAATGGTTCATCGGGCAAAGATAAGTGGTGTTCGAATGTGTAAAACGAGTGAAATGGTCAAGTATGAATTAACTTGACATCTACTTGAGATATGGTAAGTAAGTGCTATGAATATTTAATGTAAATCATGTCCAATGCAAATGAAGAATATATGTGCATGTGGTATGTGTATTCGGCCGGTGAATGAATAAATTGTATATCATTGATATGTTTCTTAAATATGTGCATATATGAGTTGGTATATTCGGCTATATAGGTAATATTTATATATGTGATGTTAATCTATGATTCTTGAGTTGCGTATATGAATAAATGTATGTACGGTTTATTATGACTATTTGGTTTGGATGTTGATTGATAATATACTATATGACTATGTGAGTGTTCAGTTTAGGTAGGTAATTGTCTATGAAAATATTTTAATTATGGAATTTGTAGGTTTGAGATTAGGCATGGTAATGTTAATGTAATTCATTTAGTTTATATGAGTTGACTATAATAATATTGAGTTGTTTATTTTCTTATTACTTACAAAGCTAAGTTAGCTTACTCTGTGAGTTCTTGCTTACTCCGTTTTATAGATTTTGGATCAAGTTACAAGCTCGGGGATCGTCAGCAAAGTCTATCACAGTATCAGCCGCCTGCGGTATTTTATAAGTTGCATTTTGGAACTACAGCATGTATAGGCTGGAACATATTTTGAAAACGCTGAATGTTGGTTACGTATATAAGCCATGCGAAAATGGCTAAGCTTTTATCTTTAAAATTGTTTATGTTATGTTCGGCTTGTAACATCCCGATTTTGGGCTTATTCGAAACAGTGATTTCGGGACCACAAATCTGAGGAGAAAAATTTTATTTTTATTATATTTTTATGGTCTACGATTTCACGAAATGATTTCGTGAAAATTTCGTTAAAAAATTTCAACGTTTGGGCACTCAATTTAGTAAAAAGGACTAAATTGTAAAAAGTGCAAAAGTTGAGTTTTATATGTTAGAGGTGTCTAATTGTCATGAAATTTTAAATAGGAGGTCCTTAAATGATAATTAAACCATTGTATAACTCTTTTGGACAAAAAATGGCCTTGTTTCGGTAAAATTTGAGAGAATAGTAAAAAGGACATTTTGGTCATTTAGGGGTAAAATGAATTAAAAGACAAATTTTAAACCCCAAATGTGTCCCTTTCTTCTTGCTACAGCAGAATGTACTAAGAGCAGCCATGGTCAGGGTTTGGCCAAGCTTCCAAGCTTAATAGTAAGTGATTCCGACTCCGTTTTTAATGTTCTATGTATTTTTGAAATCCCGGTAACATGATTTGCTCATTTCTACCATTATTTTGAGTTAGGATTTATGTTTAAAAATTTACTCATGAATGATATGCATGTATTTTGATGTCTAATGGTAGAATATGAAGCTTGAAATTGTGTTAAACAACTTTTGATAAGCGATTTTACGTGAAAACGAGTAAAACGACATAAGCGATAAAAATACCTAATGTTCATAAGTACATGTTAGAGTGAGAATTTGATGTTTCCATAGAAGGGAAAAATGTTCTGCATGTCATAAAACATAAGAAAATAGGAAGTTTAATTTCCGAACCTTGGGGCAAAAGTGCAATATGGAAAAGTTTAGGGGTCAAAATGAAAATTTTTAAAAATATGATTTTTAGACCCATATGAATAGTGTGACTAATTAGTAGGCTAAATGTGATATTATGGATCAAGGAAATCGAAATTTGGGCTTAAATCGGGAAAATACAAGGTTATGGACTAGAATGGTAAATTGTCATTTCTGGATCCTAGGTAAGTTTGTACGTAAATAATTTATCGATTCTTTTTATTTTATTATATTTTGTTATCATATGAAATGTGGCTGCCTATAGAATGATTATTTGTTGTAAATTACAAATTGAAAAAGGACTATGAATAAATTGTAACATGTTGGAAAGTGAGAAATTTCCCGGTTGAGCCTTCGGAATAGAAACGATACGAATGATCTATTGTGAGGTCATGTGTGTAGCACTAAGTGCATGCTACTACATATACCGGGTTATTGGTCGCATGTGTAGTACTAAGTGCAGGTACTATGCGTACCCGATAAATTCGATCACGTGTGTAGTACTAATTGCAGGCTACTACGTGTATTAGATGGTTAGGTCACGTGTGTAGTACTAAGTGCAGGCTACTACGTGTACCAGATAATTGGTCGCATGTGTAGTACTAAGTGCAGGCTACTGTGCGTACCAGATAGCTTTGGCTACAAGTGTTAAAATATGTACAGGCAACTGAGTATCAGTTATTATTCCTAAGAGTTCAACGGGAAAATCGATTAAGTAAAAATACATATGAACATGATTATATGATGAATAAGTGCAGGTATATGTTTAAGAAAATTTTGAGCAATATGCTCGATATTTGAGTGAACTTTGCTAAGACAAAATGGATTAAGTGAAATTATGTAAGAGTAAATTTTAGTAGTAAAATAGTGTTGGACAGCAGCAGTTGTGTGACTTTGAAAATTCACCACAAATTGTGTAAGTTTAATTAAATTTCAAATAAATTATGGAATTAAATATTAATGAGTCTATTTTTATATAAAATAAATAGGGGGAGCAAAAGAGTTATATATTATGTGATGATCTAATTTTTGTGAGATAGTGTTAGAATGAATTCGAGATCCCCTATTCTGATTTGGAAAAATTGTTAAACATTGTAGAAAACTAATTATGGGTTATAATTTATATTATTAGAATCCTTAATGAGTCTAATTTCATGAGAAAGAGACAAGAACATTATCCGAGTCTCGTACTATGAGATAAATAAATTTTAGTGAAGAAAGGTTGAAGCTGTCTAACAGCGAAACAGGGGAGACTTTGAATAATAAACTGTACTTATTTGCTGGACAAAAAATTATGAAAATTTTTTGGTGGAAATATATATGAGTCTAGCTTCTGGAAAAATTTACAGATATTAATTTGGAGTTTCTTAACTCCATATATAAATGATTTAGTGACTATAACTCAAGAAAGCAGCTTAACCAGAATATGTGTAAATGCACAATTGGGTTAGTTTTACTATGGAAAGCATGTTAGTAAATTGACTATTATTTTCATGTGAGCTTACTAAGCGTAAAGCTTACCCCCTCTTTTCCATTTCTTTTAGTGTTGTTAGGTTAGCTCAGGGATGGAGATCGTCGGAGGCAGCATCACACTATCAAGCCAACACCTTGAAAGTATAAACACACATGCTAGAATTATCAAGTGAGTGGCATGTATAGGGACCTAGTTTTATAACATGTGTGTTATAGGCTTCAAAGGCCTATATAAGAGACGATATGCATGTGTTTAAGATGTTTTAATTTTGGACAAAAATTTTGTGACCCGATTTTGCATGTTGTAAATGTTTAAGTCCGGTAACGCCTCGAACCCTGTCCCGGCGTTGGATACAGGTGAGGGGTGTTACACGGCTTATGTTCACTTTGGTCCTATAAATACGTGCCATGTACGTATAATGTTTGTGAGGTACCACATGCTTTGAAAATGGTTTACTTGATATGCTTAAGTTCGATTTCACACGTTTTTGGTTAAATGTTCATTGAGCTTAGGTGTTGATAAATATTGTGTATGCTTCATGAATAAAATTCGGTTAAATGTGTGGTATACATATTATATTAAGTGTTATATAAATTTTAGGTAAGTTGAATATATTATATATATGCACATCATTAACAGGTTCGATTATGGTATAATGTATTGAAAATACATATAATTGCATAAGGTGGATTCGGTGTTTACTAGTGAATTATATCATTGTTATGTTTGATGTTTGTGGTAAGCATTTCATGTATCGAAAATGGCTTTAATCATAGGTTCAAATTCAGTTTGGTTGGGCCATGGTCTAAGTTTAATGTGATTATTATGTCGTATGTCATGTTGATCAATTGTGTAATTTTGAAAGTGTATTTGAGTATATAAAGCTTGTGAAAGTACTTTGTGATTCGGCTATATGTTTTTTTTATCGGATGTTAATTAAGCTAAGATAGATTATGTGTTGTTAAGTAAAAATCAAGACATATGCATGGTGTAAATTGAGTGTTCATTTATGGTCCATATTAATGATATGGATGACATTCAAATTGTTGTTTGATAAGTAAGGCATATTGGGGTTTTGGTTTATATAAGGATATGTGTGTGCTCGGTAATTGGTCATATTATGTTAGTTGAGATTTTTTAAATGTTATTCATGTATAAATATTTGTACTTGTAATATGGCTGATATGCATATGTGCATGACAATGTGAATTCGTTAGGTAATTATAAATTATTAAATATGTGTAAATGAATTGAGTTAGCCAAGTAGACATAGAATTAAAATGGGTTATTTATAACCGAATGTTATTATTAAATCAAGTTAATACATAACATAAGAATTACCCATAGTTTAACACATTAATGCTGCAAATATGAATAAATAGGGTCAATAATGAAATTTAGTTCAATGGATAATTAACTTGTGTATGTGCATGACTTGTTTAAGTATAAGAATATAGGTCAAATATTCCATAAGGAAATTATCGATATGTTATATGTTTTGTATATGTAATGAATTGTTTTAATATGTACATTTTGGATTATGTTTTACTTAAGCTATGTAATGAATGATAATAAATTTATGATTAGATATTAGATTAAGTCATAAGCATTGATGTGATTTAAATCTTGAATTGCAATGAACACATGGTCCGCATATGTAATACGGTTATTATATATTCGGTACTGTACTTTCATTTAGTAATGCCTCGTAATCCCATTTCAATGACAGTTACGGGTTAGGGGTGTTACATTTTATCGATATCAGAGCTACGGTTTGTCGGTTCTAGGCCTAACGTAGCGTGTGAGTCTAGCTATACATGCCATACTATATATTGCGATAGTGTGATGACTTCTGACATTTAAAAATGTGTTTTCATATAGTAAATGGATCCTGACAGAGCTGTAGCTAATGATGTCGAGAGTGCAGCGCCTGCTCCCGCGCAAGGGACAGCGCCGGTATATTCTCGACCGATTTCAAGTAACCAGGAAGGAGAGGCTAGACAAGCCTTTTACCAAAGGATGAATGACTGGTTTTCTCAGTATATCCGGACTAACCCAGCTGCACAACAACCTCCACCCCCGACTAATCCATCTTCGATGCCCGCTGTACCTCAAGTAATTGATTCGTTGAGATTGTACAAGCCACCTGTTGACAAAATCAGAAAACATAGGGCTGAAGAGTTTAAAGCTACTGATGATGATGATGCTGAACAGGCTAAGTTTTGGCTTGATAATACTATCCATGTGTTTGATGAGCTATCTTGTACCCTAAATGAATGTTTGAAGTGTGCCATATCTTTACTTCGAGACACAGCATATCACTGGTGGAATACCCTAGTATTAGTGGTTCCAAGAGAGCGAGTGACCTGGGAATTCTTCCAGATTGAGTTCCGTAAGAAGTACATCAGTCAAAGATTTATTGATCAAAAGCGAAAAGAATTTCTGGAGCTGAAACAGGGTCGGATGACTATGACAGAGTATGAACAAAAATTTGTGAGACTCAGTCGGTATGCTCGAGAGTGTGTTTCCACCAAAGCCATAATGTGTAAAAGATTCAAAGATGGGCTAAATGAAGACATTAAACTGTTAGTTGGCATACTTGAGATAAAAGAGTTTGTAGTACTGGTTGAGCGAGCCTACAAAGCTGAAGAGCTCGGGAAAGAGAAGAGAAAAGCTGATTTTGAAGCTAGAGACTCGCGTAAGAGATCATTCAGTAAATCAATCCAGTCGGCACCAAAGAAGTTTCGAGATGATATCAACCATTCAAAAGCCACTTCAGGTTATTCTCGACGAGACCAGAACAGACCACCGGTGAGTTCGAGAGCTACTTCAGTAGCCAGTGTAGGTAATGTCGGATCAAATCAACCCGAGTGTAAACACTGTGGTAAATGACATCTCAGCAGTTGCAGATTGCATGATCAAGCCTGTTCTAAATGTGGATCGACAGATCACTATATTCGAGATTTCCTAGGGTTAGTTGAAGAGAATCCAGTGCAGAACACAAGATCGGGTAATACTGCAGCTCAGGGGAGACCACCCAGAAAAGCGAGTAATGCGAGTGGTAGTCAGAGAGGAATTAAAAATATAGAAAATAAATCTGAGGCTTGTGCACCTGCTAGAGCCTATGCTATACGCACATAAGAGGAGGCTTCATCCCCAAATGTCATTACTGGTACATTCACTCTTTATGATACTAATGTAATTGTATTGATTGATCCTGGTTCTACTCATTCTTATGTGTGTGAGACATTAGTATTCAGCAAGACTCTGCCTGTTGAGTCTACTGAGTTTGTGATTAGAGTGTCAAACCCCTTGGGTCGGTGTGTTATGGTTGACAAAGTGTGTAAGAATTGTCCCTTGATAATTCGAGATCTGTGCTTTCCAGCTAATTTGATGTTGCTGCCATTTGATAAGTTTGACATAATTCTGGGTATGGACTGGTTGACATTGCATGTGCTATTGTGAACTGCAAGAGAAAGACCATTAACCTACGGAGTAAGAATGATAAGGTTATTCGGACTGAATCTAGTGATTTGTATAGTTTACCAGCAGTAATTTCTTCGATGCTAGCTCAGAAATATGTGAGAAAAGGGTGTGAAGCTTATTTTTCCTACGTGCTTGATAGTAAAGTGGCTGAAAGAAACATGGAATCAGTACCTGTTTTATGTGAGTATCCAGATGTATTTCCTAAAAAATTACCGAGTTTGCCACCTATTCGGGAAGTAGAGTTTGGTATTGAGTTAATGCTTGGGACGAACCCAATATCCATAGCTCTGTACAAAATGGCACCTACAGAATTAAAAGAATTGAAAGCTCAGTTGCAAGAATTGACAAATAGAGGTTTCGCGCGACCGAGTTTCTCTCCTTGGGGTGCACTGTGTTGTTTGTGAAAAAGAAAGATGGAACTATGAGATGTGCATTGATTATAGATAGCTTAATAAAGTGGCTATAAAGAATAAGTATCCATTACTATAGATTGACGACCTGTTTGACCAACTAAAAGGGGCTACAGTATTTTCGAAGATTGATTTGAGGTCAAGCTACTATCAATTACGAGTTAAAGACTCCGATGTACCAAAGACTTCTTTTCGAACGAGGTACGAACACTACGAGTTTTTGGTTATGCCTTTTAGACTTACTAATGCACCTTCTATTTTCATGGATTTGATGAATTGTATCTTCAGACCGTATCTGGATCGGTTTGTGGTTGTGTTTATAGATGACATTTTGATCAACTCTCGTGATAAAATTGAACATGCCAAACACTTGAGACTTGTGTTATAGACATTGCAAGATAAGTAGTTGTATAGGAAGTTTAGTAAATGTGAGTTCTAGTTATGTGAAGTCAGTTTTCTGGGTCATGTGGTATCAGTATCGGGTATTCGGGTTGATCCAAGTAAAATTTCAGCTATACTTGATTGGAATCCTCTGAAGAATGATTCTGAGTTCTGAAGCTTTCTGAGACTTGCTGGTTATTATAGATGGCTCGTGAAAGGTTTCTCTATGGTTGCAGCTCCGGTGACGAAGCTATTGCAGAAGGATGTTAAATTCGAGTGGTCAGAGAAGTGCCAGAAAAGCCTTGATCAATTGAAAGCCCTTTTGAGCGAAGCTCCAGTACTAGTTCAGCCAGAATCGGATAAAGAATTTTTTGTTTATAGTGATGTATCTTCAAATGGTTTGGGCTGTGTTTTGATGCAGGAAGGAAAAGTTATAGCTTATGCCTTGAGACAGTTAAAGCCACGTGAAAAGAACTATCCGACACCCAACCTATAATTGGCGGCCATTGTGTTCGCATTGAAAATTTTGTGTCACTATTTGTTCGGTGAGAAATGTCATGTGTATTCCAATCATAAAAGTCTAAAATATTTGATGAATCAGAAAGATCTTAACTTGAGAGAACGTCGATGGTTAGAATTGCTAAAAGACTACAAGCTTATGATTGACTATCACTCGAGAAAAGCTAATGTTGTTGCTGATGCTTTAAGCCAAAAATCACTGTTTACTTTACGTGCAATGAATGCACATATGGCTATGTCTGAGGATGGTTCAATAGTATCTGAATTAAAAGCAAGATCGTTATTTTTTCAACAAATTTGTGATGCCTAGAAAGTTGATAATGAGTTGATCGCAAAACGAGCTCAGTGTGAGACGGATGCTGATTTAGAATTCAGAGTTGATGCTGATGACTGTTTGAGGTTCAGAGACTGAATATGCATTTCGAGGGATTCAGAGTTGATTCAAATGATTTTGATTGAAGCTCATAGTAGTTGGTTATCTGTTCACCCAGGTAGTACAAAGATGTATAATGATCTGAAACAGTTTTACTGGTGGCATGGAATGAAATGAGACATTTCTGACTTTGTTGTAAAATGTTTAATCTGTGAACAAGTAAAAGTAGAACATCAAGTGCCTTCAGGATTACTTCAGCCTATCATGATACCTGAGTGGAAGTGGGACAGAGTCACGATGGATTTTGTATCTAGTTTACCGCTGACGTCGAGCAAGAAAGATGCAATTTGGGTTGTTGTGGATAGATTAACTAAATCGGCTCACTTTGTTCCGATACGTAGAGATTACTCACTTGATAAACTGGCTGAATTGTATGTTTCTCTGATTGTGAGATTACATGGTATGCCTATATCTATTGTTTCAGATAGAGATCTGAGGTTTATATCACGATTTTGGAAGAAAGTACAAGATGCACTAGGTATGAAATTACATTTCAGTACTGCTTTCCATCGGCAAACAGATGGTCAGTCTGAGCAAATCATTCAGATACTTGAGGATATGTTGAGATGTTGCATTCTCAAGTTTGAAGGTACATGGGAACGATACCGACCTCTGATTGAACTTGCTTATAATAACAACTTTCAATTGAGCATCAAAATGGCACTTTATGAGGATTTGTATGGTCATAAGTGTCGTACACCATTATACTGGACTGAGCTCAGTGAAAATAAGATACACGAGGTCGACTTGATTAGAGAAACTGAGCAGAAAGTGAAAGTAATCCGTGAAAGTCTAAAAGCAGCGTCAGATCGTTAGAAATCATATGCGGACTTCAAACATAGAGATATAGTATTTTAGATCGAAGATAAAGTCTTCTTAAAAGTCTCACCATGGAAAAAATTACTCAGATTTGGTCGCAAAGGTAAATTGAGTCCGAGGTTTATTGGGCCGTATGAGGTAGTAGAGCGTATTGGGCCAGTTGCTTACAGACTATTGTTGCCACCTGAGTTAGAAAAGATCCACAATGTATTCCATGTTTCGATGCTCCGTAGATATCGGTCTGACCCTTTACATGTGATTAGTCTGTCTGAGATCGAGATTAAGCCCGATATGATGTACAAAGAAGAACCGATTCATATCCTGACTCGCAAGATTAAAGAGTTACGAAATAAGAAAATTCTATTAGTTAAAGTATTATTGTGTAAACACGGGGCTGAGGAAGCAATGTGGGAACCAAAAGATGCAATGAGAGAACGCTATCCGAACCTATTCACCGGTAAGATTTTTGGGGACGAAAATCCCTAAGGGAGGACAGTTGTAACAACCCGATTTAAACCCTAATCGAAATGGTGGTTTTGGGACCACAAATTCGAGTCAAAAAATATTTGAAAATTATTTTCTGTGTTTATTTTGTGTGAATTTATATCTGTGAAATTTTCGTGATTTAATTTTGTCGTTTGAGTGTCTGATTAAATAAAAGGACTTAATCGCGTAAAATGAAAATTAGGTGGTTATTTCTAAAAGGGGCTGAACTGCACTTGGCTTTTTAAATGGAAGCCTTTATGTTGCAATTAGCCCAATACTAATTGAAGTGGATGGTAGTGGACATAATATAAATGATAGTAGAATGATTTATTTAAGGTTAAAAATGTAAATTAAAAAGTTAAGTTATAATATAACATAAAACATAATTTAATAAAACCATGTCATTATTTTTTTCTCTTGGCTGAAAGTTAAAACAAAGAAAAAGGAAGAGACCAAGCTAGGGTTCGACATATATTCAAGCTCAATAAAGGTTCTTTTTTGTTCGGTTTTTGATAATTTTTACGTTTTTGACATCGTTGCTTAGTAATCTTTATGACCCAAGCTTTAATTTTTTATTTTGATGAATATTTTGAGTTATGCCATTGTTGATAGCTTGTGATTTTTTTTGTTTGATGATGAAATATGAAAGATATGTTTTAGATTAACATATTTTGTATTGGAGTTTTTGATGACTTTGAGTAATTAGGACTAAATTGCAAAAATAATAATTTGAGGGACTAAAATGTGAAATAAATGAAATATAAGAGCTTGTATGAACACTAGGAATATTCGGCCAAACATGGGTATCCTGAAATTTTGAATATTTTGTGTTTTGTGCAATAGGGACTAAATTGTAAAAAGTGTAAATGTTAGGGGTAAAATGATAATTTTCCCATTTATGTAGTTGTGGACTAAATTGAATGAAAATATGTTTGAGTGAGCCTAATTTGAATATGTTTAGATCAAGAACCAAAGAAATCGGATTTGGATCGGGGAAAAACGAAAGTTATCGACTAGCAGCCCTGTCCCGTTTTATAACGTCCGAGGTAAGTTTATAGGAGAATAGACGTGTTTAATTGTAGCTAAATGCTAAATATATATGCTGGTATGAAAAATATGAATTTATGTATGCTATTGCTGAATGTGAATAAGCTTGGTAACTATGTTCAAGCATTCGTTTCGACCGAGTTACGACGTCCAAAAGCCCCGTATGAACCTTAGGAATAGTTAGGATACATATTTGATGACATAGGATTCTGATATATGTGTGCTAGTAAGACCATGCCATTGATATTTGTTTACGAGTAAGACCCTATCTGGGACAGAGGCATTGTATGTGACTACATGTAAAACCACGTCTGGGACGTTGGCATTGTATGATAAATGTGTGATTATCTGAGTGTCCTACCCAATTCCGAATAGTTCATCGGGCAAAGATAAGTGGTATTCGAATGTGTAAAAGAGCTAAATGGTTAGTTATGAATTAACTTGATATCTACTTGAGATATGGTAAGTAAATGCTATGAATATTTAATATAAATCATGTATAATGTAAGTGAAGAATATATGTGCATGTGGTATGCGTATTCGGCCGATGAATGAATAAATTGTATATCATTGATATGTTTCTTAAATATGTGCATATATGAGTTGGTATATTCAGCTATATAGGTAATATTTATATATGTGATGTTAATCTATGATTCTTGAGTTGCGTATATGAATAAATGGATGTACAGTTTATTATGACTATTTGGTTTGGATGTTGATTGATAATATATTATATGACTATGTGAGTGTTCGATTTAGGTGGATAATTGTCTATGAAAATATTTTAATTATGGAATTTGTAGGTTTGAGATTAGGCATGGTAATGTTAATGTCATTCAATTAGTTTATATGAGTTGACTATAATAATATTGAGTTGCTTATTTGCTTATTACTTACTAAGTTAAGTTAGCTTACTCTGTGTGTTCTTGCTTACTCTGTTTTATAGATTTTGGATCAAGTTACAAGCTCGGAGATCGTCAGCAAAGTCTATCACACTATCAGCCGCCTTCGGTATTTTATAAGTTGCATTTTGGAACTATGGCATGTATAGGCTGGAACATATTTTGAAAATGTTGAATGTTGGTTATGTATATAAGCCATGCGAAAATAGCTAAGCTTTTATCTTTAAAATTTGGTTATGTTATGTTCGGCTTATGTTCACTTTGGTCCTATAATTACGTGCCATGTACGTATAATGTTTGTGTTAGGCACCACATGCGTTGAAAATGGTTTACTTGATATGCTTAAATTCGGTTTCACATGTTTTTGGTTAAATGTTCATTGAGCTTAGGTGTTGATAAATATGTGTATGCTTATTGAATAAAATTTGATTAAATGTGTGGTATGCATTTTATATTAAGTGTTATATAAACTTTAGGTAAGTTGCATATGTTATATATATGTACATCCTTAACAGGTTCGATTATGGTATAATGTATTGAAAATACATATAATTGCATAAGGTGGATTCAGTGTTTACTAGTGAATTATATCATTGTTATGTTTGATGTTTGTGGCTGGTATTTCATGTATCGAAAATGGCTTTAATCATAGGTTCAAATTCGGTTTGGTTGGGTCATGGTCTATGTTTAATATGATTATTATGTCGTATGTCATGTTGATCAATTTTGTGTAATTTTGAAAGTGTATTTGAGTATATAAAGCTTGTGAAAGTACTTTGTGATTCGACTATATCTTTTTTTATCAGATGTTAATTAAGCTAAGATAGGTTATGTGTTGTTAAGTAAAAATCAAGATATATGCATGGTTTAAATTGAGTGTTCATTTATGGTCCATATTAATGATATGGATGACATTCAAATTGTTGTTTGATAAGTAAGGCATATTGGGGTTTTGGTTTATATAAGGATATGTGTGTGCTCGGTTATTGGTCATATTATGTTAGTTGATATTTTTTAAATGTTTATTCATGTATAAATATATGTACTTGTAATATGGCTGATATGCATATGTGCATGACAATGTGAATCCGTTAGGTAATTATAAATTATTAAATATGTATAAATTAATTGAGTTAGCCAAGTAGACATAGAATTAAAATGGATTATTTATAACCGAATGTTGTTATTAAATCAAGTTAATATATAACATAAGAATTACCCATAGTTTATGTGACAGCCCTAAAGTGACCCTAGTCGGAAAGCGGTTTCGGGACCGCTAAACCGAGTCACCAAATTATTTGAATATAATGATTATTGTCTAAAATATGTGAATATGAATGTGTGAAAGTTTTAAGCTTCGATTTAGTCAATTGCATGTGAATTTAGCTAATAGGACTTATGTGTGACACTTTTGAAATGTGATAGGTTGATCTATAAGGATCTATTAGTGCATGAGATCAAAAGGGTGGACTTGCATGTCAATTTCCCCCTTAATTAGTAAGTGGCCGGCCATGACAAGGAGGGTGGACAAAATGTTATGGGCAAAACATGTCATAAACATGTTATGTTAATGCTTATGTTAGGAATAATAAAATAAAGAACATGGGCAATGAAATATTAGTGTTAGTAGGAGGAGAAACAAAAAGAAAATGTGTGTGGTTGCCCCCTTCATTGCCGTGAATTGAAAGAAGAAAAAAAAGAGCTTCATTCTTTGGTTCTTCTTGGCCGAATTGAAGAAAGGAAGAAGAGAGGTTTCGGTCACCTTGAGCTTAAGGGGAGGTTAGTATGTTGTGTTAGATTCTTAAATTTTAAACTTGTTTCTAGTTAATTAGCTAATTTCTTACACAACCCATGGCAAAAATTTTGAAATCTTGGTGATGGCTTGAGCATTCGGTTTTAGTTATTAAATGATGAGATTGGGTTATAATCTTTATGTTTTATGAAGAATTGTTGAAGAGAAGGGTTTAAGTAGTCAAATTATAAATTTTAATGCTCATGAGTACAATGGCCAAACATAGATTTGTCTAAAGAATTGAACAAATGCCGTGTGAGTGATTAAAATGAATGAGTTGGAGGTTGGATCATGTTAAGATTCGGCCTTGTACATAAACATTAAGAGTTTGATGTTTTTGTTATTTTTGGAAGGTAAATAAGGTTATACACAAGATGAATACTAAGATTTTGGTTGACTTGTTTTTAGTGAGGTTCGGCCAAGGACCTTATGTGCAAGTTTATTCGGTTTAAGTAGAGTAAACGTGACGGGTAGATATGGAGTAATGTGTATATTGGTTCGGCTGCTAAGCAAGGAAATAATTGTTGGTAACATAGTATCTATGCACTTATGAATATATATATATGGTATTTTAAGTATAATTGTTCATTGATAAGGTTGGTTAATAGTTCAAGTAAGGATTACTATATTTGATATGTACACAAATTGAGGCAATAGGTTCGGCAATTAGCTTAAGACATACGGGTAATATCATATGTCTGATCATAGTTAAACATTCGATAATTGTGATTCTTTGGCTACAATGTTTGAATATCGCCATGGGGAGAATATATGATCGGTTGCCTAATATTAGTTCGAAATGAATTTAAATAAATAGATATTTGTATATAGTAAAGTTGGATAAGTAATTGAATAAATTTATTTGTTTATTAAGCTCAAGAGCTTAGAGGATCAAACTTGGATAAGGGAAAGGAAAAAGTGATCGAATAGCCACCGAAATCGTTCGACCACATCCGAGGTAAGTTTTCGAGTAATGAAACTTAGATTATGATTCGATTAGATTATGTTATAAGCAAATCAAAATCATGCCCTTTGTATGTAGCTTTTGAGCTGAAAATGATAATGCTTGATAAGTGACTTGTGTTTGAATTCTAGTTAGGAAAATGAAATATTGATGTGTCATGATTTATTGATATGTGCATGGATATTCGGATTGATAACCGGGCTAAGCACGAAGGCATTTGTGCGAGTTACTATATCTGGGCTAAGTCCCGAAGGCATTTGTGCGAGTTACTATAACCGGGCCAAGTCCCGAAGGCAATTGTGCGAGTTACTATAACCGGGCTAAGTCCCGAAGGCATTTGAGCGAGTAGCTATATCCGGCTAAACCCCGAAGGTACTTGGTTTGGGAATGAGCGATCTTGCTATAATAATTTCAATTAATACGCTCGTAAAATCCCAACGATAAGGTACATTTCGTATATGCATTGGAGTAGTGATTTCGTTTAAATATTATCCGCTCAATCGATTAGTGAGCTTTCGGGCCTTTGGTTAAGTTGATCCCTTATGTATGAATATAAGGGTTGGAAATGTGAAGTAGGACTGATTTTTGAGAATATGTGTATATGAAATCATCCGTTTAGTTTTATGAATGCTATACTTCAGTTGTGCCTAATTTTATTGCTCAAAACTTACTAAGCATTAAATGCTTACTCCGTTCTTTGAATCTTTGTTTTATAGATTTTGGTTCGTCAGCTATCGGACTCGGGATTGTCGAAGTCGAAGTCGTCCACACTATCAAAGCCCTTTTGGTACACTTTTGGTTGAACTCTGAAAATGGCATGTATAGGACTACCCTGTTTGTTGTTGGTCATGTACCCTTTGGTTTTGTATAAATTTGGATAGCCATGCGAAAATGGCTTATATACACTTTGAGCATAGCATTATAATTGTCTTGTATGTTGTTCATTGAGAGGTATGGAAATGTTTGGTAACGATTAGCCATTGGGAATGGTTAATTATGATTATTTTGATGCTATGTATGACAAACTCTAGTTGATTCATGGAAAACCATGAAATAGGTAAGGTTTACCTTAAAAACAGATGCTGACAGCAGCAGTGGTGTGGATTTGAAAAATCACTAAAAATAGTAAGAATGGAATTAAATAGTGAATAAATTATGTAAGTGAACCTTGATGAATCTATTTTCATAGGGAAGTAATGAAACGATCATATGAACAGTATTTTATGAGATTTTAAAGTTTTCGTGAAACAGGGCTAGAGCGGTTTCTGGATTCCCTGTTCGGACTTAGGAAATTCATTATAAATTAACCAGAGATAGTTAGAAGTCATGCCGCATATGTATAGATTCCTTCTTGGGTCTAGTTTCTTTAGAAACAAACGGCATAAGTATTGAAGCCCTGTACAGGGAGATATATAAGTCGTAATGCATGAAGGTCAGAGCAGTCGAACCCTGAAACAGGGGAGACTTTAATTAATAAACTGTACTAATTTGCCCGACCAAAAATTCTAGAAAAACAGTTTTAGATGGATATATGAGTATAGTTTTAGGGAAAATTTACGAAACTGATTTTCGAGTTTTGGAACTAAAGATATGATTTTTAAAGTGACAGTGACGCAGCTAGCCAGCTAGTCTGGAAATTTTTAAATGGAGTGTAAAAATAAGGGAATTAAGTCTGTTAACCCCTCGTGTCCGACTCCGGCAACGGTCTCGGGTATGGGGTGTTACAGTTTAACACATTAATGCCGCAAATATGAATAAATAGGGTGAATAATGAAATCTAGGTCAATGGATAATTAACTTGTGTATATGCATGACTTGTTTAAGTATAATAATATAGGTCAAATATTCCTTAAGGAAATTATCGATATGTTATATGTTCTGTATATGTAATAAATTGTTTTAATATGTACATTTTGGATTATGTTTTAATCTGTACATTTTAGATTAAGTCATAAGCATTGATGTGATTTAAATCTTGAATTGCAATGAACACATAGTCAGTATATGTAATACGGTTGTTATATATTCATGATTATGACTGGAATTAATATGAAAATATTCGGAACTGTACTATCATTTAGTAATGCCTCATAACCCCATTTCAACGACGGTTACAGATTAGGGATGTTACATGTTGTATTTCATTTAAATTTTCTATGTAGGAACCCAACACAAAGGAGAACGAACATATCCGAACTTTACACAATCAAAGGCGGAAGCACCCACTAATAGGAGTGCAATCACGATCAATTGTATAACTTCTTTCCTTATATTTTAATGGGCCACACATAGAGGTCAATGTGTCAACTAAAGTGTTTGAGGGGTAACATAGAAAATTTGCTTTAATTGTTTACATTTTCTTTGATTTTTCTTGTCTTTTGTGTGCTTGAGCATGTACATAGGTTGCTTGCGTTTATGAATAAAACTGGCCTGATGATAAGTGATTTTAATTTTTTTCTTATTAGACTACAAAAATTCTATATGTTACACTATAAGTAGGTAATAAGCTATCATTTGTACCAAGTGATATAGAAAATACATGGAAACGAGCATACTAGTATGAATGATAAATAGTTGAATTTGTATTTGTTTGGTTTGTGAATGTTGATATATTTAAGGATGACCTAAGGCATTGTTTGGAACACATCTAGAACCAAAAAGTTTTCCTATTTATATTTCACCTTTAGTAACAACTCTTGAGCCTATTGACACTCTTTGATGAGCCACATTACAAGACTTGAGCCTAGAAACATCAATTTGTATTTACCCTTTTTCATTGGTCCTGTGCCACACGGTTATAGACGTTTGATCATACATATTGAGGGCTAAGTAGATACATCATGGCGGAGGCTGTAAAAAAATAGAGTGAAATAGGAAAGATTAGTGTGATATGGGAATTATAGGTTAGCCTGACAGTGAAAAACAAGAAGAAAAATCCAAAAAGAAAGTCCATACGAGTAGAGAAAGTACCTGAAAAGCCAAAAAGCATTCTTGAGTGAAAAAATTGAAAAAGAACATTGACAAAGTCACAACAATAAAAAAAGAGCTAGTTCATTAATGCATTGAAACTAGTAGGCCAACCGTAATTACTATGTCGTGCTATGATTTCCTATAGTTGGAGAGATAAGGAAGGTGAAGGAATAAGAAATAAGGCAGTGAATGGGTAAGGTCACTAAAGGGGGAAGACTAGGGATCAATACGATGTGCCCAATTATTTTCTAGTTTGTAACATTTTGATGCTTACTGTTTTTAAATTTCATACCTGTCCTAAGAATCAGAAAATTACAAATGAAAAAGCCCTATGTGACCTAAATATCATTATACATGAATGAACATCATACTGAACATTCACAAAGATGACTATATATATTTTGCTCGGATAGTCAAAGTACTTGTATGATTTGTTGATGGATTCCTATAGGTGAAAACCTTAAGACTTGTATATTTTGTAACATATTGAACTTATATGTTTGTGATCAATAGTGGTAAGTCAACTACTCATCATGTTGAAATTGTTAGTAAACATGAAATACCTAAGTCATATGCTCCGAAATCAATACTTGTACCATACTTGCTCAAGGGTCGTCAGTTTCATTTGTAATCTTTATATATGTTGCTTGAGGACAAGAAATGATATAAGTGTGGGGGAGTTTGATCTGCTGTAATTTAGTGTAGTAGATTAAACTAGTTTTTACATTTAAGGAGGTTAAATACAAGCATTTTTGTTATTCTTTAATTCATTTTCTTTAGTTTTGCTTACATTCACTAAAATGTGCACATCAAGTCTTATATTAACCTTAAGGGCTAAATGAGGCCTAAGGGAAAGGTAATGTGCTTTGTGAGAGTGTAAGAGACCATTAGAGGGCATTTTAGCTAAATACTAGACGCTATGTCGCAACATGGGGGAGTTGATGTCGCAACATAGAGAGTAGAATAGAGAAAGTGAGAAATTGCCTTCAATGTCATTGCACAGACTAAGGGTGTCACGACATACCCTTGAAGATGGCTGCAAGGGAGCATACTAGTTGCTATCTCGCGACACAGGACCTGGTATGTCACGACATCGACTCTATGACGAAATTAAAACATGAAGTAGGGGCATTTTGGTCTACACAATTGAACTTAAAGCTCGGGAATGTCAGCTACCCTAGGGCTATGAAGGGCTATGGACGACGACTACTTGAAGCTATAAATAGACCTGTGTAGCACACATTACGGATACCATTCCATTAGCTTAGATTCTTTCTTTAGGTTTAGATTTGTTCTCTAACTTTCTTAGGTTTTTATAATTTTAGTTCATTTGTTTTCTTCAAGAGATCTGATTGTAAAGGAGATCAATTTTTTAGGATTCATTCTATTCATCAATATCAACTAGGTTTTCTTAAACTGTAACACCCTTACCCATATCTGTCGCCTATGTGACTAATTCTGAGCATTTTATTTCTCAATTTTTAAGATAAAGGGGACACACGGCCAAACCACACGCCCGTGCATATGCCCGTGTGTCACACATGATTTCTCACCCTTTTTACCTTGCACCTACATCAACACTTCAATATATTCACCAACCAATTCAAGGCATATAAATCAATCTAATTATCAATTTTTATGCATGGCATATTTACTCATGCTTTTAAGTATCATCTTTACATTAAAAGTATATACTTACCCAAACTTAATTGCACCTAATATATTAAACCAAACATATTCATATATTAAATATAATAAACCTCATATATAAGTATGCATTAAATTTACTATCACTAGACATTCCAATGGCTAGTTACAACTAAAACATTTACATACTCTCATTTGTTTTCATTAGCTTATACATGCCATTACACCAAGGTAAGATTTCTATTTATACCAAAATGAGTTGGAGTATAGTGTGATAATGCTCTGACTGATCTCCAACTTTTACGAGCTTTCGAGTACTATAAAATAGAGGAAAGAAAACTGAGTATGCATTTCAAATGCTTAGTAAGTTCGTATAATAGGAATTTAGCTTACCATATATTTTCATTAAAGATAAGCACACAAAAATGCATCCAAGCAATTTGGCTAATAGCCTAAAACACACAACTTCACCAATCATGTTAGTCAAGTAATTCACATAATACCAAGAGCATGGATGAGCTCATCATTTAATGATTTTCATATATATATATATACTTTCCATATCATTATTCCATTTCCATGACAAATCATTTCGAGTTTAGTATAGCTAAGTCAGAACTTTACCCATTGAATTTATTTGAAATATTGATGGATACGCTCATGTAGTACACTTAAAGTGTACAAAACTAAAATCTGTCAATTCATATCCAGGGGCACCCAATTAGGTCACATAATGAGGAAGCACACTCTCGAACCATATATCCGAATGCTCAGATGAGCCATGTAACAGAATGCTTATCAGGGCTAAACAGGAAACTCCTAAAAGTTTAGAACAGGAAGCTCATTGAGCTTAACACGTAATTTCAAAGAGTTATTAACAGGGAGCTTCAGATAGCATGTAATATCCCGAATTAAGGCCTAATTGAAATAGTGGTTTCGTGACCACAAATCCGAGATAGAAATAATTATTTTATAATTATTTTGAGGTTTATGATATGATTGCATAATTGTGTGAAAATTTCGTGAAGAAATTTTTGGCATAACGAGTTTAATTTAAGTTAGGGACTAAATCGAATAAGTTGCAAAACTTGCATTCTAGAAGTTTTTAGTATGAAATTGCTTTGAAATATTAACTAGGAGGTCTTAAATGGTACTTTGACCAATTTTAAGTTCATGGACAAAATTAGGACACGGAAGGAATTTTTTTGAAAGTTTAGTAAGGAGGGGCATTTTGGTCATTTGAATATTAAATGAAATAAAAAGGGAAAAATAACACAAAATTGGTTATTATCTTCCTTAGTTTCTGCCGAATGCTCCCTCTCTCCATATCTAGGGTTTCTTCAACTTTCAAGCTTCATAGTAGTGATTCCAAGCCCCGTTTTTAATGATTTTTACGTTTTTGAAATCCCGGTAACTCGGTATAGCTTATGATAGTAATATTTTGAGTTAGAGTTCATATTTGGAAAAATACCCATAGGTGAAATTTGTGAATTTTGATGTTTTATGATATAATATGAGGTTTTAAATTATGTTAGACAACTTGTGCTATTCGGTTTTGAGTGAAAACGAGTAAAAGAGCTTAATCGGCAAAAATACCTAATAGTCATAAGTACATGTTAGAGTGAGAATTTGATGTTGCCATAGAAGGGAAACGTGATCAGCATGTTATAAAACATAAGAATAAGAAATTAAGTTTAATTCCTGAGATTTGGGGCAAAAGTGTAAATATGCAAAAGTTTAGGGGTAAAATTATAATTTTTCTAAAATTTGAATTAAAGACTAATTTGATAATATGAGTATTAAATAAGCTAAATGTGTTATTTTAGATCAAGAAAGACGTGGAATCGACCCCAATCGAGGAAAAGAAAAGATTATGGACTAAATTGCAAAATCATTATATTTTGGGTACCAAGGTAAGTTCATGTGTGAATAATGTAGCATAATTGTTATTTATAAGTTATTGATGTTAATTATATGATATGCTGATTTTTATCATGAAATATATGCTTTGTGATTATTTTCGAATAAAATGCAAATTATGTGTATTATTTGTTAAATATAAAGTGCTATCGAGTATTGGTTTCGGTATTTTACGGAAGATGGCAAGGATATGTGTTCGATGAAAATCCCGTTTGAACCTTAGGAATAGATTAGGATACAAGTGACATGTCACTAGGATGGTTGAGCATCCGAACTCGTTGAGTTGAGTCCGAGTTCACTTACGGATGCAAATGTTCGAACTCGTTGAGTTGAGTCCGAGTTTGTGAGATGTAACTAGGCATCCGAACTCGTTGAGTTGAGTCCAAGTTCACTTATGGATGTGAACGCCTGAGCTCGTTGAGTTGAGTCCGAGTTCACTTAAGGGCGGTTTACATGATTTCTTGATTACATATGTGGCACTTATGTGCAAATTATCCATGTATCCGAGTTATATTCCGATGTGTTCAACGGGTAAAATTTCTAGTGAAATGGAAGAACACTTAAGATGCAAGTGACGTTTTGGTAAGTGTTGTGAAATGGACACTTTGGACAGGTATGTACTTAACTGTCGGGTTGAAAATAGATACAACAACGATAAGGTGGTAAGATGATGAATGATGTTTAGAAATGTGATATATGTTTTGGTGATAGTATGCTAAGGTTGTTTAGTATAATTGTATTGTTATGTTACTTGTTCTTTGCATATGAACTTACTAAGCATTTATGCTTACTCCCTCCTTTTTATTCACTGTAGTTTTGAACAAGCCGGCTTGGGAATCGAGCAGGTCGAAGGTTCGATCACACTATCCGAAGGACGTTTTTGGTAAATGGCTTGTAAAACTTAAGTATGGCATGTATAGCAATATACCTATTTCGTGTAAATAATTTTGTGATATGGCGGTGATTTAGTTGAGAAAATGCCTGATAATGATAGGTCATGGAAATGACTAATTTAGACCATGTTTGATGTCATGGAAAGTTAGTAGGTTATCTAGTCCATAAAAATTCATGAAAAGATGAAATTTGCCATAAACAGAACATTGCAGCAACACTAACGTGAGTTTAAAAATTTACTAAAAATAATAGAAATCAAATTTGGTGATGGATTAAAAATGAAATTGAAGCTCAATATGTCTCTTTTCACATAAAACAAATGAAACAGGTAAAGGAATTATATGTTAGAAGATATTTGAATTTTTGTGAAACAGGGCTAGAGTGATTTCTAGATCCCCTGTTCTAACTTTAGGAATTCATCATAAATTGCAAAAAAATAATTAGGTGTTTTATTTTATATTATTGGAATCCTTATTGAGTCTAGTTTCAGGATAAACAAATGGCACAGTCATATAAATATTTCACAGACAGATATATGGTTCGTAGTGAATAGAGGTCAGTCCAGCCAAGTCCTGAAATAGGGGTAACTTTAACTAATAAACTCTACTAATTGGCCTGACCAAAAATTCTATAAAAAATTTAGTAAATAGATATATGAGTCTAGATTTAGGGAAAATTTATGGATTTTGATTTCGACTTTTGTAACTTGAGATATGATTTTTCTTGTAACTGTGACGCAGGTAACTGGAAAGCTGTGAATGTAGAAACAAGTGATTCGAAGTTCTTAATTTGATAAATTATGTTCGGTAACACCTCAAGCTCGACTCTGGTGACGGTCTCGGGCGTGGGGGCGTTACATAGTATAACAGGGAGTTCAAGCGAGCCATGTCAGGAAGCTTATAAGAGCCTATATCAGGATGCTTACGAAGAGCTATGTTTGTGTCCGCAATAAATGTTGGATCACAACCGATCGATTCATGTAACAGGACGCTCAGAACGAGCTACGGTAGTGCGCAACACATGAAGAATCACTACAAATTAGGATACTCGCAAGAACTATATAACAGGATGCTCAATAGGGCTTATAACAGGATTGCTCGTCTGAGCCATAATGTCCGCAATATATGCAGGACTATAATCAATATGGGAAAATACTATAGCCATTGTATTTCATTATTCAAACAAGACTTATATCGAACAATATCGGGTATGTGATTAATTTCATACATTAAACACTTATACAATTTACCCAATCACAACATTTGGTTCAATCATATTAATATACATAATTAAGTTACACGAACATATTCAATACTTGTTCATATATAGAAATCTATTAATCCGGTACTTTTTCTTTTCCTTGATCTAACTTCGTATTTGAGTTTTTTAGATCTATATAAATGAATTTAGCATCAATTTAATTCATTTCATACTCATTTGAACTCAATTCACTTATTAAGAAAAATTACTATTTTGCCCCTATATTTTTCATAAATGACAATTTTGTCTCTAAGTTCGGAAAATGAAATTCATGCAATTTTATCCTTATTTCAAGCCTAATCGAATTTTACATGTCTTAATAACAGTCTATGAATTTCACAAAAATCAGAATTTTCCATGGGTTTTACAATTTTTTTCAATTCAATCCCTAAATCACATTTTCATGAAAATTCACTTTGTAAAAGTTGTTTATCTATCAATAACCTTTCAATTTCTACCATAAATTTCAAAATTTCAACATGTTCATCCATGGAAAAATTTATATACTTTGATATCTTTACAAATTAATCCCCAAAATAGATAGATTAAGCTATTACGAGCTCGAAAATATAAAAATTACTAAAAACAAGACAAGAATGCTTACCTAATTAAACCAAGAAAGCTTGCTTTCTCTTTCCTAGGGTTTCCATAGAAATTTTGGGGAAGAAGATGATATAATAATATGATATTTCTTTTTAATTTATTTATCATCTTTTAATTATTCTCATTCCAATTTAGTCCTTATTCTTTTCTATTTTTTCCATGGATGAATCATCAAAAATATTTACGAACTTTTCTTTAATGGTCTAATTACAATATAAGGACCTCTTATTTTGAATTTCATAGCTATTTGATCCTTTTAGCTACTAGAACTCAACTTTTTCATTTTATGCAATTTGGTCATTTCCCTAATTAAACATGATATCGATAAAATTTCCTTATCAACATTTTCATACATCTTTCCTATCATAATGTAGACCATGCAATGACATTAAAATAAAATTTCTTTTTAACTCAGTTTTGTGGTCCCGAAATCACTATTCTGATTTCACTGGAAATGGGTTGTTACATAAACTGTCTATTTTAACTCATTCCCAATGATTAATTCTTCCATTCTTTCCTTATTGTTTATGAAAGCCACGAGTAACTAATCATTCTATTGGGGATTAGCTAATGAAGACATGATATTTTAATTATTTTGTAAGGATACTCAACGGATGAACTGTTTGGAAAAGGAAGAATGTGAAACAAACCCCAGGCCTGACAACCCTGAAAAGTTATCAATGTCAAAATTAGCCTGAAATTTGTATTGCCCATTCGTGAACACCTTTACCCCAAACCAATCTGGACTGTTAGGTCGGAAGATAAGTAGTTCGTGCTAACTAGTTATGCTAATGGAAAATCAAAAGATCCTGCTAGGGTAGCGACTAGTTGGTTGACAAAGAACCTGAGATGAAAATTAATTGGGATTGCTGAAGCAAGCTAATCACCCATCATCAAATTTGATTCACTTTTTCTATCTCTATCTCTTGCAATTTTAATTCTTTTTTATGTTATTTTATTTTATTATCTTACAAACCCTAAACATATTTCTTATTTAACTCTCATACTATAATTGACTTAAAGCATTAATTATATCTTTAATTGTTTAGGTTAAGATTGATTTAGTACTCGCCTACTCACCTACTTTGTTGTAAAATCTATATTACAGCTCGACCCGTATACTTGTGGATACCACCTCATAACCCTTTATTTTGTTGCAGTATTCTCACTTTTAACGTTAGTACATCCAGAGGCGGTCAATTTGTACCTCTGAATCAATGATTCAGTGTTAATCATTGATTTTAAAGCCTATTGAGTCTTGTATATGGTTTGTTAAGTGTTAACGTATTTGTCTAAGGGTAGTAGGGTCTTTGTCATTCGAAGTTAGTTGTTAACTTGTCCTTACATTTGAAAAAGGAACAAAAGTTGTTCCAGTAAGAAGCATATCATATCAAAATTTTTAAATAAAATTTCTTATTCTATTTTGATAAAATTTGTCAAACGGTGACATTTTTTCACAAAGCTCAAAGTGCAATGTTTAAAATTTCATCGAGGCATGGGGCCCCCGTAGGGTGCTCTACCCTCTGACCCTCGTAAGGTGCTTTACGCATTGACCCCACTAGGAGCTTCACCCCCTGACCCCTGTGCGTAGGTAACATTAATTGTAGGAACAATTTGGAAATTCACATTAAGAATGTAACACCCCTCACCCGTATTCAACTCTAGAATAGGGTTATGGAGCATTACTGAACTTATTACACAAATACACATACAATTCTCATACACTTTTCCATTTCAACTATAAACATCATTTCTAAACAATCACATTGTCCCTAATACAAGCCTACGAGTCCCAAAACATGCATTAAGAGTGGCTCGGGACTAAATCGATAACTCAAAAAAATATTAAAAAACTTAATTTTTTTTGTAAAATACAGGGGGCACACGCCCATGTCATTGGCCATATGGACATTCAAAATAGGATTACATGGCTGTGTCCTAGCCCATGTTTGACCCCTTGTAACTCTTTGGCTTGGGTCACACGGCCAACCACACTCCTGTGTCACCAGCCCGTGTGCCCTTCGAAATGGCTACACGCTCCTGTGTGCCAAGCCGTGTGCTAGGTCGTGCCGAACCTGTAGGGTATACTGACTTATGCCATACGACCAAGTCACACGCCCGTGTGCTAGGTCATGTGGGGCATATTGACTTGATTTATAATTCAACACTAGGGGACACACGGCCGTGTAACCTGACCTTGTGTCACACACAGCTGAGACACATGCTCGTGTCTCTGCCTGTGTGGACAAAAATAGGCTATTTACCAAGCCATCTTGCCACCCAAATTTGGATACACCTACACCAAACCAAATGGCACAACACAAGGCATAAATAGGTAATCAACAAAACTCAACCAAGCATATTTCATACCATTTCAACACCAACAATTTACATTCTCAAAACATCAATAAGATCACATTCATTTAAGCATCATGTTATCTAAAATCACATACATACCAATCTCAATTTATCAAACATATGTTACACAAATTACCTTTCATCACAAGCATTTATATAGCATTTACCATATGCATAACAAAGGCCATTTACACACATATATATACACAACTAAATCAATCAAAATAAACCAAATCACTTGGCTATATATACATAACCAACCACTTAACATCCATAAGCCAATTCAAATGGCTAAATTAATATCAACATATACTAATATAACCATAATTCCTATACATTCCATATAACCAAAACATAAATTCAAAAGTACCAAAGTTTTATGTTGATAGTGTGATTAGGTCTCCGACAATACCCAAATCCGAGCTAGCTTTGATTTCACAATAAAACACAAAAAAAACAATGTAAGCTATAAAGTTTAGTATGCTTGTGTAGTAAATAAAATTAACTTACTATACATGTACAAGTAATTCAATTAAACATATCATAAATAACTTCATATAGTTCCACAAACCTATCACATGTTCATTCACAAGATTAGATATGAAATTCACGAGTTTCTTCACTTCAATGCTTGTACAGTTCATATACATACCTGTACCACTCGTACTAATCTCATACTCATCCATGTCTTTGACATACCCGTTGAACCATTTGGAATATTATCGGATACTCAGGAATCTAACACCCTAAGTGGAAATAAATACCCAAAGCTATATCAATCTCATATCACATATAATGCTCACTCTTGAGCTATCAAAGGGTCTTCTCACACAAGCTAATGGTCATAACGGAGCTTGTAACAAGCCATTTTTAGTCAAATCGGAACTGTGGTTTTGGGACCACAAATTCAAAGTCAAAATATTTATTTTATTATTTTAATAAGGTCTACAGCATGTTAGGCTAATTATGTGAAATTTTCATAAAGAAATTGTACTGTTTAAATGCTTAATTCGGTAAAAAGGACTTAATCGCGTAAAGTGTAAAACTTGTGTGCTATTAGTTAAATGTGTCTAATGGCTATGGCTTATTAAATTGAAGGTCCTTATGATATAATTAGACCATTTTTATATTTTTTGGACATTTATGGACGTAAAAAATGTGAATTTTAATGTTTTAATTTAAGGTTAAAGTTGTAATTAGGTAAATAAAGATTTATTAAATAAAACAAAAACATAGCTGTCATCTTTCTTCACCATCCCCAACCAAAATTAGTTAAGGAAAACACCATTGGAATAGCTTGAAGGTTCGACCATATATTAGCTTTGCATGTAAGTTCATGTTTGTTCGGTTTTTAATGATTTCTATGTTTTTGAGATCGTTGCAACTAGTACTAGCTAGCCCAGGGACTATTTTGCAAAATTGTTAAAGATTTTGAATGAGTCCATTGATGACTATGTATGATTTTTGAATTTTTATGATGGATTTTGAATAATTTTTTATATTTAAATAAGTTTTGTAAAGTGATTTTTGACAAAAATGTCAAAAAGAGATTAAATTGAGAAAATTTAAAATGTAGTGGTTAAAAGTGTGAGTAAATGAAAATTATGGGCTTCTAGGGGCATTATGGTAAATTGGATAGCATTGGTTATTCTTGAATTTCATTACTTTATGATTTTGTGAAATAAGGACTAAAGTGTGAAAAGTGTGAAAGTTTAGGGGCAAAAGTATAAATGTGCCTTAAAGAGTGTTTTGGACTAAATTGAATGAATATATGATTAAATAAGTTAATTTTGAATATATTTAGATTAGAAAGTAGAATACGAACTTGGATTGGGGAAAAGATAAAGTTATCGACTAATCGATTCGATTCGCTGTTTTCACATCCGAGGTAAGTTCATATGTATTAAGCATTGAAATAATTATGCTTTTAGTACTTTGATTTTGCATAAATTGTATATACGGAACTACAGATATGTTCGATGATAAATCGGTTATTTGTGGCACTTAGTGTGCAATACGACATAGCTTCGGCTATATATGGCACTTAGTGTGCGATTTGAGATAGCTTCAACTATGTACAACACTTAGTGTGCGAGATATTGAGTACGGCACTTAGTGTGTGAGATATTGAGTATTCAACGACATTCCGTGTATGTATGAACTTGTTAGGGATTAGTACAGGTATGTACATGTATATTATGAGCTTAAAATCGACGAAGTTACAAAGTTTGTATATAAGCTTATGAATAAGCAATTGAAAGGTTTGTTAGTAATCATAAAGTACATGATAATATGTTTAGATTGATGAATGTTGTATTTGTTATTAGTTAAGTCTATATCATACGAGCTTACTAAGCTATGAAGCTTACTTTGTTTTATTTTTCTATGTTTTATAGTGAATCAAGGCTAGCTCAAATTCGGGAGTCATCAAGAACATCATCACACTATCAAACATGTAAGTTGGCATTATTGGATTATACATTTTTGGCATTGGCATGTATAGACTAGATGTGGTATTTTGATTGTGATTGTAGCCATGAGATTTGGCTTGTAAATTGTATATGTTTTGGTTTGTACATATAGCCATGAATGATGGCTCATTTTGGTATGTTTGGTATGAATGTGGTTATGGTTTTATAGTTGCTCAAATGGTTAATTGATTTGTGGAGTATAAAATGCTTGAGAAACGCCTTGATGAGGTATGATTTTAGATGTTGTGTCGCTATTTATAAGGAAGTTATGTGAGTGTGAATTATGGTAAATGAACTATATAGATTGATATTGTTTTGGCATGTATTTGGCTAAGTAAATGGTAGTGATTTGAGATTTAGAATAGATGAAATTATAATGGCATGAATTGTGCATTTGGTTGATGATTTTGGCTGCCTAATTGTATGATGAAATGGTACCATTTCGGTTGTTTAGGTGAGCATGAATAAGGGTGGAAAATTGACCTTGCAAATGGCCTATTTTTGTCTACACGGGCAGAGACACGGGCGTGTGTCTCAACCGTGTGTGACACACGGTCATATTATACGACCGTGTGTCCCCTAATGATGAAATTGAATTGAAGTCAGCATGCTCCACATAGTCTCACACACGGGAGTGTGACTGGCCTTGTGGTCCAAGCCAGTATACTCCCTAATTGACACATGGCCTAGCACAGGGGCATGTAAATTGGCCGTGTTGCATAAGTCAATATACCCTACAGTTTTGGGACGGCCTAGCACACGGCCTGTGTAACACACCTAACCCGTATCCGTCGCTGGAATAAGGTTACGAGACATTACCAAACAAATACAATTCATAACAAACTTTTATACTTTGATTCAATAAATCATATAACCTCCAAGTCTATATTCAGCCAACATTATACGAAAACATGAGAATCGAATATTAAACTCACGACCAAATATTTTCATTACATGTCCAAATCATGTATGCATACTATCAAGTTTAACCTCATATGTCTAACCAATCAAATAGGCATTTATTCGGTCATAATCTTAACCTCAATAAGCCATACCATTATCAAATCCACATGTTTACCAAAATAAACCAATTACCAAACCATATCCATCAACCATATATAATTATATACTCAATCAAACAAATTATACTAACATACATTACCTTTCTAACCGAATTAAAAGTATAAATTTCATTTGAATATATGCATCAACTTACCACATAAATATTAAGCTACCAACCTATATATATATCGTATGCATACTTAACAAATGTATTCGTCAATAACCGAATATGCAACTTATCATTTATTAATTCTAAGCAAAGTTTGTACAACAAATCATATAACAAATTTAATATCAATAATTAACCTGTAACACCCCAAACCCGGCCCAGACGTTATGGCCGGATCCGACATGCCACATCGAAGCGTTCAAAACATTTTAGTATTGTTGATCTAGAAGAACTTACTTAGTGTTTTAAAAGATAATTTCATTGTAGGTTAAAATGAATGGAAGCTGTGCACCAGGTAGGAAACCGAGAAAGAGGAGGTGAGTCCATCGGACTGCTTAAGTACCAAGCTCCCTTCGGATCCAATCCTAGACATGCACATCGCCATTGCCACACCCTAACATCATGTATATTTCCAGGAAACCAATTTGATTAAGTCCTTTTTAGGAAAAGTGATTAATTTTGGAAAAAGTTCTCATTGCGGAAACTTTGCTCGTTGTCGTGTTATTTTAAAATCAATTACTGTTTTTGAAAACACGCCCTAAAGCTATCCAATTCCAATAGTTAAATATAAGTAATACCTAACTTAATAAAACATATTAAAACCATAAAAAAATAATTAAGCGGCCTTATTACATTTTAAAAAAAACCCAATAACCTTAAACGTAAATAAAATGATGTCCAGTGCACCAAACGAGAATCAACTTGCAGAACGTGTGGCCACTTCGAATCCCTCACCGCTCCAAGCCCACTTTGCTTGGGGATTACCTACGTGGATGAAAATAAAAGGGTGAGTTTGGGGAAACTCAGTGTGTAAATTAACCCAACCATAGCCTATATCGGTTCAAACCACAGTAAACAAAATAAGTTGGCCTTAGCCCAGAACAGAATTCAGAATAAAGCCATAGACCCATAACAAAGCAGAACAGATATTACATGTTTATGCCAAACCCAACCTATATCCAACTACACGCACCCCCATACCAACCTTTCACCATGTGAGGAGACTACTCGACCCACCCAATCGCCAAAACAGATAATGTGACAGAGTCACCAGATACAGATAATCGTGGCAGAGCCACCAGAACAGATATATGTGGCAGAGCCACCAGATCAGATAATTGTGGCATAGCCACCAGGACACTTCCTCCATAATATAACCCATGTCCCTATGCAATAGATATACAATCATGGCATACATCATACAGAATCAGATCGTCATGCTTTTCAATCAAAAGTAACCCTAGGGGTATAATGGTAAATTTGCACCTAGGGGTACATCAGTAATTTCCATACATAGGGTTATTCAGGTAATTTCACTATTCTTAAGGTTTTCATGCATAGCATAGCCATTTACATACGACCAGAAACACTTACCGCATTTTCTTACCGAATTGGGCCCGTTGGCCCACTATCTCGATTTTGGCCCATTAAGCCCCAAAAACATCGAAATGCACGGAACCGTGCACTCTGCAATCTTATCAATTTAATTTACCATATACATCAAACTTATAATCTCACGAGCTTTCGTACACTCGCAAGTTCTCAAAATACTGACTTTTCGGCATTTCGCCTTTTGCCGATCTAGTCTATAAGAGGGTGTCAGTTACACACCTATTTGCGATGATATGCTAACGAGATCCACACATGAACTACCTACAATTGGATTACTAACATGTTAATCTAACTATCAAAAACGAACTACGTATTAACCCCTTACCACATTTGGCCAAAAGCACCTTAGGCACTAGCGATCCTACCTTCGCCGAAGTTAGCGATTATGTCTGGATCCAGTCGTTCCACTTGTCCAAGCCTTCGATCATCAGCCTCTAGATCCCACTATTATCAAAATAAAATAGTTATAACAATCCTTAGAGCTACAAGCCTAAATCGACAGCCTCCCTAACCTTTAGGGGTTTCGGCTTTTCTAAAACCCGAAATAAAGATTAAGCTCAAAAACTTACCACTGGTTCCTTTGGTCAATGATTCCAATTAACTCCTACTTGATTCTAATGTAGATCTAACCCCTCAAATGATAAAAGTCGAGCCTTTAGTGATCTTAAAATTCGGCTATGCCCCTATGGCTATGCTTTTTCGGCTTTTTCTAATAGTGAAGAAAAGATGAGGGTTTTGTAGTGGCTTTGTTGACAGAGGTTTAGGGTTTAGAAAAAGAAAGAATTGATCAAAAAGGATGAAGAAGATCAATAGGTTTTTGCTAGGAGAATTCGGGTTTTGTGATATTCGGCTGAAAGGCTTAAAAATAAAAGTGAGAAAGTGGTGTACAGTAGAGTGGTAGAAGAATTCGGCTATGGAGAAAAGAAGAGGAGAAGGTAGATGGAGAGAAAAAGAAATGAAAGGAGGAGGAGGAAGGATGGTCAGAAAAACGGCACAACTTACCCTAAATGCCGAATTTATACTTGGCATTTAACCTAGTCGAAATTTACCCTCTAAAGAGAACCCTTGCCGGCCAACTCTAGCTCCCCAAGAGTCCACCATTTGGCCAACACTGCTCTCCCTAATCAGCTCCTAAATCCTCTCCGTTATCCCCTCCTTACTCAATCCCCTGAGCAACTCAAACTCCTCCTGACAGTCTTTTACTTAAGTTCCATTACTTACCCTTTCTAAACATAAAAATAATTCCCTTAATATGCTCCCATTGTGACTTGAACCTTGGTTCTCCCTAGCATCCACACGCCACTTTTATAGCCTTCTCAGTGGCGTCACATGCCACTCTACCACCTGCTTCCTTGTGTTTTATTTTAGCCAATTAATACTTAAAAGCCCAGTTAACCAGAACCCCTTTTTCTTATGGAACTAAAATTAACTAAAGTTACCGAGTTTTAATTTAAGCTTGGGCCTTCTAGAGGCCCACTAACATAATTCACCCTACGCCAAGCAGACAGATCACAGAAATTTTAAATTTGCCAACATACACAGAATTTTTGAAAATTGGGGAGTTACAACTCTACCTTCCTTAAAGAAATTTCGTCCTCAAAATTTACCTGATCCAAAGAGATGAGGGTATTACTGTTGCATCACCTCTTCTGGCTCCCAAGTAGCTTCCTCTCTGCCATAATTACGCTAAAAAACTTTCACTAATGGGACAGATTTCCTTCTGAGAACCTTAACATCTCGAGCCAATATCTACACAGGCTCCTCCTCAAAGGTCAAATTAGTCTGAACTTCAATTTCTGCAACTGGCATGACATGAGTAGGGTCAGAACGATAATGCCTTAACATGGAGATGTGAAAAACATCGTGAATCCTGTCTAACTCTAGAGGCAGTTCCAATTGATAAGCTACTGGGCCTACTCGCTTCAAAACTCGATAAGGCCCAATGAACCGTGGACTTAACTTGCCGTTCTTACCAAACCTTAATATCTTCTTCCAAGGAGAAACCTTTAAGAAGACCATATCACCTACTGAGTACTCAATCTCCTTACGCTTCAAATCTGCATACGACTTTTGCCTATCAGATGCTTCTTTTAACCGATCCCTAATTATTTTGACCTTATCCTCAGTATCAGCTACCAACTCTGGTCCAAGAACTTGTCACTCTCCTAGTTCAGTCCAACAACTAGGTGTACGACACCTTCGTCCATACAGTGCTTCATACGGTGCCATTCGAATACTCGCCTGGTAACTGTTATTGTATGCAAATTCTGCCAACGGCAAGTAATCCTCCCAACTACCTCGAAATTCCATCACGCATCCCCTCAACATGTCCTCCAGAATCTGAATAACCCTTTCTGACTGACCATCAGTTTGGGGATGGAAAGCCGTACTAAAGTTCAATCGCGTCCCCAACGCCTCATGCAACTTTTTCCAAAACGGAGATGTGAATCTGGGATCCTGGTAAGAGATAATCGAAATTGGGACTCCATGAAGTCGCACAATCTCTGCCACATACAACTTGGCTAACTTTTGAAGTGAAAAGTCAGTACGTACAGGTATGAAATGGGCTAATTTGGTCAACCTATCCACAATCACCCACACTGAGTCTTTCTTCGATGGTGTCAAAGGCAGCCCACTCACAAAGTCCATGGTTACCCTCTCCCACTTCCAAAGTGGTATCTTCACTGGCTGCAACAGTCCAGAAGGTAATTGATGCTCAGCTTTCACTTGCTGGCATGTCGTGACACAACTTGTTCCCTCCAGGATGCATGGCACAAAGTCCCCCATGAGCTTCCTTCAATATTGTCTGCCTTAAATCAAAGTCCTTCGGAACACAAATTCTTCTTTGGAAGCACAGAACTCCATCACCATTTAACCCAAACTCAGAAGTTTCCCCTTCCTTAACTTGTCGAAAATGAGCGACCAAAGACTCATCGTTCAACTGCTTCTCCTTAATCTGATCCACCCAGGTTGGCCTCACTTGCAACTCCGCCAACAGACTTCCATCATCATACAGACTCAGACGAGCAAACATTGCTCTCAGATTAGATACAGTTCTACGACTTAGAGCGTCGACTACCATATTAGCCTTGCCTGGGTGATACTCGATCGAACAGTCATAATCCTTAAGCAACTCAATCCATCTTCTTTGCCTAAGGTTCAGCTCCTTCTGAGTCAACAAATACTTAAGACTCTTATGGTCTGTGAATATAATACTCCTTACTCCATACAAGTAATGTCTCCAAATCTTAAGTGGAAATATCACTGCTGCCAACTCCAAATCATGAGTAGGATAGTTCCCCTCGTGAGGCTTAAGCTGTCGTGATGCATATACAACCACCTTACCCTCTTGTATTAACACGCAGCCCAAACCTACATGTGATGTTTCACTATACACAGTAAAATCCTTCCTAGACTCTGGTTGAATTAACACAGGTGCTTCAGTCAGAACTTTCTTCAACTTCTCAAAAGCTTCCTGCTGCTTCTCAGTCTATACAAACGGTACTCCTTTCCTTATGAGTTTTGTCAGAGGTGCTGCCATCTCAGAAAAACCTTCCACAAACCTTCTGTAGTATCCTACCAATCCTAGGAAACTCCGTATTTCTGACACTGACCTAGGCGGCTTCCACTCCAAAATTGCTTCAATTTTTTGAGGGTCCGCCCTAATCCCCTCTGCAGAGACCACATGACCTAAGAAGGTTACCTCCCTCAACCAAAATTCACACTTGCTAAACTTCGTATAAAGTTCTTTCTCACTTAACACTTGTAGCACTATATGGAGATGTTCATCATGCTTCCCTTCCGTTTCAGAATATACCAGGATATCATCAATAAAGACTACTACGAACTGATCCAAAAATGGTTGGAACACACGATTAATCAGATCCATAAATGCTGCAGGATCGTTCGTCAGTCCAAATGGCATAACCAGAAACTTGTAATGACCATACCGAGTCCTGAATGTCATCTTATGGATATCTGCCTCCTTGACCATTAATTGATGATATCCAGATTGAAGGTCGATCTTGGAAAATACAGAAGCTCCTCTAAGCTGGTCAAATAGATCGTCAATCCTTGGCAGTGGATACTTATTCTTAATCGTCAGTTTGTTCAACTAGCGATAATCAATGCACATCCGCATCGTACCATCCTTCTTTTTCATGAATAGCACCGGTGCTCCCCATGGAGACACGCTTGGCCTAATGAAGCCCCTATCCAGCAACTCTTGAATTTGTGCCTTTAACTCCACTAACTCCTTCGGTGCCATCCTATACAGTGCGATGGACACGGGCGCCGTTCCAGGCAACAAGTCGATTCCAAACTCAACTTCTCGGTTCAGAGGCAATCTCAGAAGCTCCTCCAGAAAAACATCTTGGAACTCCTTTACGGTCTTAACTTTATCCACTGTTAGACCCTCCTCTTCCGACTGACTTACAAATGCCAAATAGGCCTTACAACCTTTCTGAATCCACTTTTCGGCTCTTAATGACGACACCACATTGGACATATAATCCCTTCGCTCACCTATCACCATAACCTCCTCATCCTCTATGGTCCTTAACACTATTCATTTAGCAGCACAATCCAAAGTTGCCTTATGCTTAATAAGCCAGTCCATTCCCAGAATGAGATCAAACTCTCCGAACGGTAACTCAATCAGATCTCTAGGGAAAATCCTACCTTGAGTTTCTAAGGGTACATCCCTAAACAGTTTGTCTACCCTAACCTGTGACCCAAAGGACTTAGCACAAATACCCCACTCACAATCTTCTCAGAGTGCACACCTAACGACCCAGATACGGTACATGCAACATAGGAATGAGTAGATCCAATATCCGCCAAAGCAGTATACGGCATCCTAGAACCAAAAGCGTACCAGTTATGACGTCAGGTGCGTCGCCCTCCTCTCGACGATGAGCTGCATATACCAACGCTGGTTGTCGAGCTTCAGCATTTCTGGCACCCTTGCCAGGTGCCCCTCGACCCCGACCGTTTCCATGTCCGCCCCTACCTTGTCCACATCCTCTCAGTGGTTGTGGTCCACCTCTCATGGGTTGAGCAACCCTCTGTACAGCAACTTGAGCCTGTTCAGCTCTCTGAGGACAGTCCTTAACTTTATGCTCCATAGATCCGCATCAGAAACAAGCACCGAAACATTTCCTACACTCGCCCAAATGTACCTTACCACAGTCTCCACAGATTGGTGGTCTAACAACATTCATCGGCACCGCTCGAACTAGTTCCTCTGCTCTTGCTCTCTTAACATTTCTATTAGCACCACCCGAGGGTCCTGAATCCCTCCGAAAACGGTTCCAATCCTTCTCCCGATTCTGCTTTTCAGCCCCCTTAGCCTCCTCAACTATCTTTGCCTTCTCCACCAAGAGCGCAAAGTCCCGCTCCCTTTGCGGAGCAATCAACACCCTAAGGTCATCCCTAAGACCATCCTCAAAGCGCACACTTCGCTCATATTCCGTAGCGACTATGCCCACGGCATACCGGCTCAGCCTCAGAAACTCGGCCTCGTACTCAGCAGCTATTTTACCTCGTTGCACCAGATTCAAGAATTCCTTTCTGCGAGCGTCCACATAACTTGCCCCAACATACTTCCCTTTAAAGGCCGTCTTAAACAGTTCCCAAGTTACCCTATCAGCTGGGGTCCCTTCTCTCACAGTGAGCCACCACTGAAAAGTGTCGTCCCGTAGCAACGATACGGCTCTTTTCAAATTTTGCTCCACAGAGCAGTCCAAGTCATCTATAATCCATTCTGTGGCCTCCAACCAATATTCCACCATATTCGGGGATACACCAGACACGCCCTTAAATATCTCCGCTCTGTTAGCCCGAAGTCGTTCAGAAATAGATCCTCGAATTCTGTTGCCCATTCTTGCCCCGGTAACCCTTTCCAGAACACGAAGCATTGCCTGTGACAGGGCATCATCCCTGGCACCGCGGTCATGAGACTCCACCTCTGTTGCCGGTGGTACGGGTGCATCCGCCGCAGGCATATGTCCCGAAGATGAAGATCTCGCTCGAGCATTTCCTCAGCCCCGTCCACGGCCTCTTCCACGAGCGGCTCTTGTACTCATATCGTATTACCTGATTACGAATTTTTATGCATTAATACAATATTCCAGTGTTTGTTACAGATGTTTTATGAATCAGACAGTAATTCAAAGTTTGTCTTCGCAGAATCGAAGTCTAGCTACAGTTTCAGTCTCTTATCAAATTTCCCTATGGTTTCATCACCATCCTATTTAGAGTATCCTAGTAGAGTTTCAGTACAGACAGGTATTCAGAAAAGTTCAGAGTAATACTTACAGGCTTGGGCCAGAGATTCGAAATGCCACCTTCTAAAGATCTAAATTTAAAAAACTGAGTTTCCCTTTTTTAAAAAAATTATAAATTTTTTATTTTCGAAAATCTTTATTTTTGTAAACCTATTCCACAGCCGAGTTGTTGTAACTTGGCTCTGATACCACTAAATGTAACACCCCAAACCCGGCTCGGACGTTATGGCCGGATCTGACATGCCATATTGAAACGTTCAAAGCATTTCAGTATTGTTGATCTAGAAGAACTTACTTAGTGTTTTAAAAGATAATTTCATTGTAGGTTAAAGTGAATGGAAGCTGTGCACCAGGTAGGAAACCGAGAAAGAGGAGGTGAGTCCATCGGACTGCTTAAGTACCAAGCTCCCTTCGGATCCAATCCTAGACATGCACACTGCCATTGCCACACCCTAACATCATGTATATTTCCAGGAAACCAATTTGATTAAGTCATTTTTAGGAAAAGTGATTAATTTTGGAAAAAGTTCTCATTGCGAAAACTTTGCTCGTTGTGTGTTATTTTGAAATCAATTACTATTTTTGAAAACACGCCCTAAAGCTATCCAATTCCAACAGTTAAATATAAGTAATACCTACCTTAATAAAACATATTAAAACCATCAAAAAATAATAATTAAGCGGCCTTATTACATTTTAAAAAAAAAAACCCAATAACCTTAAACGTAAATAAAAGGATGTCTAGTTCACCAGAAGAGAATCAACTTGCAGAACGTGTGGCCACTCCGAATCCCTCACCGCTCCAAGCCCACTATGGTTGGGGATTACCTGCGTGGATGAAAATAAAAGGGTGAGTTTTGGGAAACTCAGTATGTAAATTAACCCAACCATAGCCTATATCGGTTCAAACCACAGTAAACAAAATAAGTTGGCCTTAGCCCAGAACAGAATTCAGAATGAAGCCCATAGGCCCATAACAGAACAGAACAGATATTACATGTTTATGCCAAACCCAACCCATATCCAACCACACGCACCCCTATACCAACCTTTCACTATGTGGGGAGACTACTCGACCCACCCAACCACTACACGGCCCAGAAATATGCAGCATGGCTGCCAGAACAGATAATGTGACAGAGTCACCAGATACAGATAATCGTGGCAAAGCCACCAGAACAGATATATGTGGCAGAGCCACCAGATCAGATAATTATGGCGTAGCCACCAGGACCCTTCCTCCATAATATAACCCATGTCCCCATGCAACAGATATACAATCATGGCATACATCATACAGAATCAGATCGTCATGCTTTTCAGTCAAAAGTAACCCTATGGGTATAATGGTAATTTTACACCTAAGGGTACATCAGTAATTTCCATACATAGGGGTATTTTGGTAATTTCACTATTCTTAAGATTTTCATGCATAGCATAGCCATTTACGTACAACCAGAAACACTTACTGCATTTTCTTACCGAATTGGGCCCGTTGGCCCACTATCCCGATTTTGGCCCATTAAGCCCTAAAAATATCGAAATGCACGGAATCGTGCACTCTACAATCTTATCACTTTAATTTACCACATCATCAAACTTATAATCTCACGAGCATTCGAACACTCGCAAGTTCTCAAAATACCGGTTTTTTGGTATTTCGGCTTTTCGGCTTTTGTCGATCTAGTCTATAAGAGGGTGTCAGTTACACACCCGTTTGCGACGATATGCTGACGAGATCCACACACGAACATCCTACAATTGGATTACTAACACGTTAATCTAACTATCAAAAACAAACTACGTATTAACCCCTTACCACATTCGGCCAAAAGCACCTTAGGCACTAGCGATCCTACCTTTGCCGAAGTTAGCGATTATGTCTAGATCCAATCGTTCTACTTGTCCAAGCCTTTGATCAGCAGCCTCTAGATCCCACTATTATCAAAATAAAATAGTTATAACAACCCTTAGAGCTACAAGCCCAAATCGACAGCCTCCCTAACCTTTAGGGGTTTCGGCTTTTCTAAAACACGAAATAAAGATTAAGCTCAACAACTTACCACCGGTTCCTTCGGTCAATGATTCCAATTAACTCGTACTTGATTCTGATGCAAATCTAACCCCTCAAATGATAAAATTCTAGCCTTTAGTGATCTTAAAATTCAGCTATGCCCCTATGGCTATGCTTTTTCGGCTTTTTGTAATAGTGAAGAAAAGATGAGGGTTTTGTAGTGGCTTTGTCAACAGAGGTTTAGGGTTCAGAAAAAGAAAGAACTGATCAAAAAGGATGAAGAAGATCAGTAGGTTTTTGCTAGGAGAATTTGGCACAAACAATATGAACTTTCGGGATTTCGGCTTTTTGTGATATTCGGCTGAAAGGCTTAAAAATAATAGTGAGAAAGTGGTGTAGAGTAGAGTGGTAGAAGAATTCGGCTATGGAGAAAAGAAGAGGAGAAGGTAGATGGAGAGAAAAAGAAAAGAAAGGAGGAGGAGGAAAGATGGTCAGAAAAACGGCACAACTTACCCCAAATGCCGAATTTATACTTGGCATTTAACCTAGCCGAAATTTACCCTCTAAAGAGAACCCTTGGCCAACCAACTCTTGCTCCCCAAGAGTCCACCATTCGGCCAACACTGCTCTCCCTAATCAACTCCTAAATCCTCTCTCTTATCCCTTCCTTACTCAATCCCCTGAGCAACTCAACTCCTCTTGACAGTCTTTTACTTAAGTTCCATTACTTACCCTTTCTAAACATAAAAATAATTCCCTTAATATGCTCCCATTGTGACTTGAACCTTGGTTCTCCCTAGCATCCACACGCCACTTTTATAGCCTTCCTAGTGGCGTCACATGCCACTCTACCACCTGCTTCTTTGTGTTTTATTTTACCCAATTAATACTTAAAAGCCCAGTTAACCAGAACCCCTTTTTCTTATGGAACTAAAATTAACTAAAGTTGCTGAGTTTAACTTAAGCTTGGGCCTTCTAGAGGCCCACTAACATAATTAAACCTACGCCAAGCAGACAGATCACAGAAATTTTAAATTTGCCAACATACACAGAATTCCTGAAAATTGGGGCGTTACATAACTACTTTAGATAATCAAATTTATGATATACCAAAGTCATTTTGTATCGTGTCAAGATATGTAATTCATATAACATATTTATCAATTTTCAATTGCAATCATCGAATACATCCATCTTTGATAACGTACATTCACACATATATTTTATACTTTAAGTTAAATACATAACAACTATATATATTATCTAATATATATAAACATCAAACCAATACATTGCATACTTGTGCATAATTAAATGCTGAATCATGTATAATGTACCTACAAAACTTATAGCAATTCTTTCACTTTAAGCATACATAATGAACTTGTAAAATATCACAAACCACAACCGAGTTCATAAACATCCCAATTTATCCATATGTCATAACCGAAATCAACCAAATGCACCTATCCAAAATCACCAACTATTTTCAAAGTATTACCTTATAATTCATTCATCTAAACTAAATTACCAAAACCCATCGTGTCAAACATTTTAATCAAGCCATCATTCACTTCAAGATATATAATGAACATAACACCAAAATCGCAACCAAGCATAACCATCATCAAGACAAGGCTTTAAAACCAAGCATAACTAAGTATTAAGCCATTTTCGCATGGCTCATAGTTACATAAACCGAAATTAAACAATTCAAAATATAATGTTACATAAACCGAAATTAAACAATTCAAAATATAATCCAGCCTATACATGCCATAGTTCCAAAAATTTAGCTTATAAAATACTGAAGACGGTAGATAGTGTGATAGACGTAGCTGACGATCCCCGAGCTTGTAACTTGTATCCAAGATCTATAAAACAGAGGTGAACAAGAACACTCATAGAGTAAGCTATTTAAGCTTAGTAGGTCATAAGCAAATTAACAATTCAAAGGTATAATCGAATCATTATAAAATAAACCAAATTATAACATCATTATCACACTTAGCCGCAACCTTACACTTTCATAAATATCATGTACTCACAGACATATATGCTACTTAGGCCGAATGGTCATATATTTATTTTCACAAAAATATCATTCAATTTTCGAAGCTTAAATGTCCTTAAAACCAAGTATGCTTACATTTAAATACACATACTCATGAATCATAATTCAACACCTCATACATATACTTATATATGACTGAATATTCGTGATCTTTATTATACATATTCAAGAATCATTTTAAAGATATTCACATTATTTATTTCAAAGTCCGGTTATACTTTTTATATTCATATACATTCTTCACTTACATGAACATGATTTACTACAATATCGATAACTTACTTACCTTATTTCAAACAGGAAATAAGCTAATTCATACCTGGCCATTTAGCTCATTTTACACATTGGAACACAACTTATCTTTGCCCGATGAACCATTCGGAATTGGCTAGGGCACTTAGATAATCAGACATGTATCGTACAATGCCAACATCCCAGACGTGGTCTTACATGTAGCCACATATCGATGCCACTGTCCCAGACAGGGTCTTACTCACACACATATATCGGAGTCACATATCGATGCCATGGTCTTACTCGCACACATATATCGAAATCCTATGTCATGACATATGTATCCTAACTATTCCTAAGGTTCATACAGGGCTTTCGGACGTTATAACTCGGTCGAAACGAATTCGGAAACAAGGTAATCAAGCTAATTCACATTTGGCTAGTACATATATAAAATCACATATTTCTTTTCAGCAAGTATAATTTAAAAATAATTATAATTAGGTACGTCTATTTGCTTATAAACTTACCTTGGACTATGTAAAACGAAACGGGATAGCTAGTCGACAACTTTCGCTTTCCCCCGATCCAAATCTGATTTCTTTGGTTCTTGATCTAAACGTATTCAAATTAAGCCCATTCAAACATATTTTCATTCAATTTAGTCCAAAAGCACATAAATGGGTAAATTATCATTTTACCCCTGACATTTACGCTTTTTACAATTTAGTCCCTATTGCACAAAACACAAAATATACAAAATTTCAATATACCCATGTTGGGCTGAATTTTACACATACTCATACTAGTCCATATATTTCATTTATTTCACATTTTAGTCCCTCAAATTATTATTTTTGCGATTTAGTCCTAATTACTCAAAATCATCGAAAACTCCAATACAAAACATGTTAATCTAAAACATATCTTTCATATTTCATCATCAAACAATATAAATCACAAGCTCTCAACAGTGGCATAACTCAAAATATTCACCAAAATAAAAAATTTAAGCATGGGTTTTGCAGTACTCGAAGCAACGATCTCAAAAACGTAAAAATTATCAAAAATTGAACTAGTTACATACCTTGATTGAGCTTTACTATGGTCGAACCCTAGTTTTTTTTCTTTTCTTCCTTGTTTAAGTTTCGGCAATGTAAAAAAATATGAACATGTCTTTATTTTTTTATGTTTTATGATATAATATAACTTAACATTTAATTTACATATATAACCTTAATTAAAACATTATATTATCACTTATATTATGTCCATTACTATCCATATATAAAACCAATGGCATAGTTGCATCATAAACACTTCCTTTTTAAAAGAAAAATTCATTTTGGCCCTTTTATAATTAACCATCAAATTTTCATTTTACGTGATTAAGTCCTTTTATTTAATCAGACACTCAAACAATAAAATTAAATTACGAAAATTTCACAGATATAAATTCACACAAAATAAACACATAAAATAATTTTTAAATATTTTTCTGTCTCGGATTCGTGGTCCTGAAACCACTGTTTCGATTAGGGTCTAAATCAGGCTATTACAACTCTCCCCTTAGGGATTTTCATCCCCGAAAATCTTACCGATGAATAGGTTTGGATAACATTCTCTCATTGCATCCTCTGGTTCCCACGTTGCTTTCTCAACTCCATGTTTATGCCATAGTACTTTAACTAACGGAATCTTTTTTTACGTAACTCTTTAATCTCGCGAGCCAGAATACGAATCGGTTCTTCCTCATACGTCATATCGGGCTTAATCTCAATTTCAGACAGACTAATCACATGTGAAGGATCAGATCAATATCTACGAAGAATTGAAACATGGAATACATTATGGATCTTTTCTAACTTAGGTGGCAACAACAATCTGTATGTAATCGGGCCAATGCGTTCTATAGTCTCATACGGTCCAATAAACCTCAGACTCAATTTTCCTTTACGACCAAATCTAAGTATTTTCTTCCATAGTGAGTCTTTCAAGAAGACTTTATCTCCGATCTGAAACTCTATATCTTTACATTTCAAGTCAGCATATGATTTCTAATGATCTGATGCTGCTTTCAGACTTTCACGGATCACTTTCACTTTCTGTTCAGTTTCTCTGATCAAATCGACCCCGTGTATCTTATTTTCGCTGAGCTCAATCAAGTACAATGGCGTACGACATTTATGACCGTACAAAGCCTCATAAGGAGCTATTTTGATACTCGATTAAAAGTTGTTATTATATGCAAATTCAATCAGAGATAGGTACCAGTCCCACGTACATTCAAACTCGAGAATGAAACTTCTCAACATATCCTTAAGTATCTAAATGATTCATACAGACTGACCATCTGTTTATGGATGAAAAGCAGTGCTGAAATGTAATTTCGTATCTAGTGCATCTTGCAGTTTCTTCCAAAACTGCAATGTAAACCTCAGATCTCTATCTGAAACAATAGAAATAGCCACACCATGTAATCTCACAATCTGAGAAATGTACAATTTAGCTAGCTTATCAAGTGAGTAATCTGTACGAATCGGAACAAAATGACCCGATTTGGTCAATCCATCCACAATAACCCAGTTTGCATCTTTCTTGCTTGGTGTCAACGGTAAACCGGATACAAAGTCCATTGTGACTCGATCCCATTTCCACTCAGGTATCATAACCGGTTGAAGCAATCCATAAGGTACCTGATGCTTGGCTTTTACTTGTTGACAGATTAAGCATTTCAAAACAAAGTCAAAAATGTCTCGTTTCATACCATGCCACCAATAAAGTTATTTTAGATCATTATACATCTTTGTACTACCTGGGTGAACAGATAATCGACTGCTGTGAGCTTTATTCAAAATCATCTGAATTAACTCTGAATTCCTTGGGACACATATTCAGTTTCTGAATCTGAAACAGTCATCAGCATCAACTCGAAACTCTGAATCAGCATTTGAATTACATTGAGCTCATTTTGCTATCAACTCATTATCAACCTTCTAGGCATCACAAATTTGTTGATAAAATAATGGTTTTGCCTTCAATTCAGCTATTATCGAACAATCATCAGAAATAGTCATATGCGCATTCATTGCACACAAAGAAAATAGTGATTTTTGATTTAAAGCATCAGTAACAACATTAGCCTTTCCCGGGTGATAGTCAATGACAAGCTCATAGTCTTTTAGCAATTCTAACCATCGGCGTTGTCTCAAATTTAGATATTTCTGAGTCATCAAGAATTTCAGGCTTTTGTGATTAGAATAAAGATGACATTTCTCACCGAACAGATAATGGCGCCAAATTTTTAGTGCGAACACGATAGCTGCCAATTCTAGGTCATGTGCTGAATAGTTCTTTTCATGTGGCTTTAACTGTCTCGAGGCATAAGCTATAACTCTGCCTTCCTGCATCAAAACATAGACCAAACCATTTAAAGATGCATCACTATAGATAATAAATTATTTACCCGATTCTGGCTGAACTAGTACTGGAGCTTCGGCCGAAAGAGCTTTCAACTGATCAAAGCTTTTCTGACATTTTCTAACCACTCGAACTTAACATCTTTCTACAATAGCTTTTTCATCGAACTTACAATCATAGAGAAACCTTTCACGAATCGTCTATAATGACTAGCAAGTCCTAAAAAACTTCAGACTTTAGAAATATTCTTCGGAGGTTTCCAATCAAGTATAGCTGAAATTTTACTCAGATCAACCCGAATACCCGATGCTGATGCTAATACAACATGGCCCAAAACACTAACTTCGCTTAACCAGAATTCACATTTACTGAACTTTGCATACAACTGTTTATCTCGCAAAGTCTGCAACACAAGTCTCAGATGTTCGGAATGTTCAGCTTCATCTCCGGAGTAGATCAAAATGTCATCTATGAACACAACTACAAACCGATCCAAATACTGCCTGAAGATCTAATTCATCAAATCCATAAAAACAGCAGGTGCATTAGTAAGTCCAAAAGGCATAACCAAAAACTCATAGTGTTCGTACCTCGTTTGGAAAGCATTCTTTGGCACATCGAAGTCTTTAACTTGCAACTGATAGTAGCCTGATCTCAAATCTATCTTTGAAAACACTACAGCCCTTTCAGTTGATCCAACAAATCATCGATCTGTGGCAACGGGTATTTATTCTTTATAGTCACCTTATTGAGCTATCTATAATCAATGCACGTTCTCATAGTTCCATCTTTCTTTTTCACAAATAACACTGGCGCACCCCAAAGTGAGAAACTCGGTCGCGCGAAACCTCTATCTGTCAACTCTTGCAACTGCACTTTCAATTCTTTTAATTCAGTAGGTGTCATTCTATACAGAGCTATGGATATCAGAGCCATCCCAGGCATTAACTCAATACCAAACTCTACTTTTCGAATAGGTGGCAAACCCGGTAATTCTTTAGGAAGCACATCTAGATACTCACATACAACTGTTACTAATTCAATGTTTCTTTCATTCACTTTACTATCAAGCACATAAGAAAAATAAGCTTCACAACCTTTCCTCACATATTTTTGAGCTAGCATCGAAGAAATCACTGCTGGTAAACCATTCAAATCACTAGATTCAATCCGAAAAAACTCATCATTCTGGCTTCATAGATCAATAGTCTTCCTCTTGTAGTTCACAATAGCATCATGCAAAGTCAACCTGTCCATACCTAGAAATTTATCGAACTCATCAAATGGAAACAACATCAAATCAGCCAGAAAGCACAAATCCCGAATCATCAAAGGACAATTTCTTACACACTTTATCAACCATAACACACCGGCCCAAAGGGTTTGACACTCTAATCACAAACTCAGTAGACTCAACAGGTAGAGTCTTACTGAATACTAAAGTCTCACAGACGTAAGAATGAGTCAAAATAGGATCAATCAATGTAATTACATTAGTATCATAAAGAGTAAATGTACCAGTAATGACATCTGGGGACGAAGCCTCTTCTCATGCGCGTATAGCATAGGCTCTGGCAGGTGCACGAGCGTTAGATCTAGCTGCTATATCTTTAGTCCCTCTCTGACTGCCACTCACATTACCCGCATTTCTGGGTGGTCTACCTCGAGATGTAGTATTACCCAATCTCATATTCTGCATTGGATTTTCTTCAGCTAACACTGGGCAATCATGAATATAATGATCCATCGATCCACATTTAAAACAGGCCCGATCATGCAATCTGCAATTGCTAGGATGTCGTTTGCTGCAATGTTTACACTCGGGTTGATTTGATCTGACATTACCCACACTAGCTACTAAGGTAGCTCTCGAGCTCATAGGTGATCTACTCTGATCCTATCTAGAATAACTCGAAGTGGCTTTGGAATGGCTGAAATCATCTCGGAACTTCTTTGGTGCCGATTGGAATGACTTACTGGATGTTCTTTTATGTGCATCTCTCGCTTCAAAGTCATCTTTTCTTTTCTCTTTCTCGAGCTCTTTAGCTTTGCAGGCTCGCTCAACCAGTACTACGAACTCTTTTATCTCAAGTATGCCAACTAACAGTTTAATGTCTTCATCCTGTCCATCTTCAAATCTTTTACACATTATAGCTTCGGTAGAAACACACTCTCAGGCATACCGATTGAGTCTCACAAATTTTCGCTCATACTTGTCACAGTCATTCGACCTTGTTTTAACTTTAGAAATTCTTTGCACTTCTGGTCAACAAATCTCTGGCTGATATATTTCTTACGAAACTCAGCATGAAAGAATTCCCAAGTCACTCGCTCCTTCGAAACCACTGATACTAGAGTATTCCACCAATGATATGCTATGTCTCGAAGCAAAGATATGGCACATTTTAAACATTCATCCGAGGTACAAGACAATTCATCAAACACACGGATAGTATTACCAAGCCAGAACTCAACCCGCTCAGCATCATCATCATCAGTAGCTTTAAACTCTTCAGCTCGGATATATTGAGTAAACTAGTCATTCATCATTTGGTAAAAAGCTTGTCTAGCGTCTCCTTCCTGATTACTCAAAATAAATTGAGAATCAATCGGCGCTGTCCCTTGCGCAGGACCAGGCACTACACTCTCGACATCATCAGCTACAGCTCTGTCTGGATCCATTTACTATATGAAAACATATTTTCAAATGTCAGAAGTCATCACACTATCGCAATATATAATATGGCATGTATAGCTAGACTCATACACGCTATGTTAATCCTAGAATCGACTAAACCTAGCTTTGATACCAATAAAATGTAACACTGCTAACCCATACCTGTCGTCGAAATGGGGTTACGAGACATTACCAAACAAATACAATTCATAACAAACTTTCATACTTTGACTCAATAAATCATATAACCTCCAAGTTTATATCCAGCCAACATTATACGAAAACGTGAGAATCGAATATTAAACTCATGAATAAATATTTTCATTACATGTCCAAATCATGTATGCATACTATCAAGTTGAACCTCATATGTCTAACCAATCAAATAGGCATTTATTTGGTCATAATCTTAACCTCAATATGCCACACCATTATCTAATCCACATGTTTACCAAAATAAACCAATTACCAAATCATATCCATCAACCATATATAATTATATACTCAATCAAACACATTATACTAACATACATTGCCTTTATAACCGAATTAAAAGTATAAATTTCATTCGAATATATGAATCAACTTACCACATAAAAATTAAGCTACCAACCTATATATATATCATATACATACTTATCAAATGTATTCGTCAATAACCGAATATACGACTTATCATTTATTAATTCTAAGCAAAGCTTATACAACAAATCATATAATAAATTTAATATCAATAATTAACCAGTTTAGATAATCAAATTTATGATATAGCAAAGTCATTTTGTAGTGTATCAAGATATGTAATTCATATAACATATTTATCCATTTTCAATTGAATTACCGAATACATCCATCTTTGATAACATACACGTCACACATATATTTTATACTTTAAGTTAAATACATAACAACTATCTATATTATCTAATATATATAAACATCAAACCAATACATTGCATACTTGTGCATAATTAAATACCAGATCATGTATAATGTACCTACAAAACTTATAGCAATTCTTTCACTTTAAGCATGCATAATGAACTTGTAAAATATGACAAACCACAACCGTGTTCATAAACATACCTATTTATCCATATGTCATAACCGAAATCAACCAAATGCACCTATCCAAAATCACCAAAAATTTTCAAAGCATTACCTTATAATTCTTTCAACTAAACTAAATTACCAAAACCATTCATATCAAACATTTTAATCAAGCCATCATTCACTTGAAGATATATAATAAACATAACACCAAAATTGCAACCAAGCATAACCATCATCAAGACAAAGCTTTAAAACCAAGCATAACTAAGTATTAAGCCATTTTCGCCTGGCTCATAGTTACATAAACCAAAATTAAACAATTCAAAATATAATCTAGCCTATACATGCCATAGTTCCAAAAATTCAGCTTATAAAATAACGAAGACGGTCGATAGTGTGATGGACTTGGCTGACGATCCCTGAGCTTGTAACTTGTATCCAAGATCTATAAAACAGAGGTGAACAAGAACACTCATAGAGTAAGCTATTTAAGCTTAGTAAGTCATAAGCAAATTAACAATTCAAAGGTATAATCGAATCATTATAAAATAAACCAAACTATAACATCATTATCACACTTAGCCACAATCTTAAGATTTCATAAATATCATGTACTCACAAACATATATGCTACTTAGGCCGAATGGTCATATATTTATTTTCACAAAATATCATTCAATTTTCGAAGCTTAAATGTCCTTAAAACCATGTATGCTTACATTTAAATACACATGCTTAAGAATCATAATTCAACACCTCATACAAATACTTATATATGACCGAATATACTTGATCTTTATTACAAATATTCAAGAATCATTTTAAAGATATTCACATTATTTATTTCAAAGGCCGATTATACTTTTCATATTCATAAACATTCTTCACTTACATCAACATGATTTACTACAATATCGATAACTTACTTACCTTATTTCAAACAGGTAATAAGCTAATTCATACCTGGCCGTTTAGCTCATTTTACACATTCCAACACAACTTATCTCTGCCCGATGAGCCATTCAGAATTGGCTAGGACACTCGGATAATCACACATGTATCGTACAATGCCAACATCCCAGGCGTGGTCTTACATGTAGCCACATATCCATGCCACTGTCTCAGACAGGGTCTTACTCGGACACATATATCGGAGTCACATATCGATGCTATCGTCTTACTCGCACACATATAACGAAATCCTATGTCATGAAATATGTATCCTAACTATTCCTAAGGTTCATACAGGGCTTTTAGACATCGTAACTCGGTCGAAACGAATTCGGAAACAAGATAATCAATCTTATTCACATTCGGCTAGTATATATATAAAATCACATATTTCATTTTAGCTAGTATAATTTACAAATAATTATAATTAGGCACGTCTATTATCTTATAAACTTACCTTTGACTACGTAACACGAAACAGGACAGCTAGTCGACAATTTTTGCCTTCCCTCGATCCAAATCTTATTTCTTTGGTTCTTGATCTAAACGTATTCAAATTAAGCTTATTCAAACATATTTTCATTCAATTTAGTCCAAAAACACATAAATGGGCAAATTACCATTTGAACCCTAAGATTTACACTTTTTACAATTTAGTCCCTATTGCACAAAACACAAAATATAAAAAATTTCAATAAATCCATGTTGGGCCGAATTTACCCATACTCATACTATTCCATATATTTCATTTATTTCACATTTTAGTCCCTCAAATTATTATTTTTGCAATTTAGTCCTAATTACTCAAAATCATCAAAAACTCCAATACAAAACATGTTAATCTAAAACATATCTTTCGTATTTCATAGTCAGACAACATAAATCACAAGCTCTCAACAATGGCATAACTCAAAATATTCACCAAAATCAAAAAATTAAGCATTGGTTTTGTAGTACTCGAAGCAATGATCTCAAAAACGTAAAAATTATCAAAAACCGAGCTAGTTACATACCTTGATTGAGCTTGACTATTGTCGAACCCTAGTTTCTTTTTGTTTTCTTCCTTGTTTAAGTTTCAGCAATGTAAAAAAAATATGAACATTTCTTTATTTTATTATGTTTTATGATATAATATCACTTAACGTGTAATTTACATATATAACCTTAATTAAAACATTATATTATCACTTATATTATGTCCATTTCCGTCCAAATAGAATCCGAAACACATGTCGGATAACTCAACCACTGGTAGGACGTACGAACCAGCACCCAAATCACATAAACCCTAATGATATCGTAATCTATTCCTAAGGTTCAACTAGGATTTCTCAATGCCAAATCTTCATCGATTATATCCGCAAGGTCGTATTCACAAAGAATTCATTAATAAAGCATTTAAAACACAATTATACAAATGCTTATTAAGATGCGAACTTACCTCGAATGCAAAAATGACAAAACGAATTGATTAGTCTAATATCTTCTTTTTCCCCTATCTAAATCTGAATTTCACTTTTCTTGATCTAAATGTAATCAAAATTAACTTATTTAATTATCGCTCTATTCAATTAGTCCAAAATACACGTTAAGGCATCTTTACACTTTTGCCCCTAATATTTCAACATTTTTACAATTTAGTCCTTATCTCATAAAAATACAAATTCATGCAATTCAACCTATACCCATGCTTTAAGTCCTTAGCAGCCCATATTTTTCATTTATTACACAATTTAGCCATAAAATTTTAACATTTCTCAATTAAATCCCTAAATGACAATTTTATCAAAAATCACTTTATAAATGTTGTTTATCTAACAACAACCATGCATTTTCTACCATCAAACATCAAAATACACATATATTCATCAATGGAAAAACCCTAAACCTCTAACAGTTTTGCAAAATAGTCCCTGGGCTAGCTAGATTAAACTGCAACAATCTCAAAAACATAGAAATCAATAAAAACTTAGTTAAAAATCACATACATGCTAGCTAGAGAAGTGACCAAATGCTTCAAACATAAAAATGGAGTTCTCGTCTTCTAATTTTCGGCTAAGAAAGAAGATGGACATAAAATATGGTTTTATTTCACTAAATTTTAATTTTATAACTAATTTACTTATTTAACCTTTAATATATAACCTTTAAAGCCATTAAAAGATGTCCATCTTTGTCCACTAACTTTATAAATGAGAAAATTGCAACATAAGGACCTCCACTTAAAGGTTCTATAGCTATTAGACACCTTTAGCCAATAGAACTCAAGTTTTATGTAACACCCCAAACTCAGCCTGGAAGTTTGGCTCGAACTTGGCGTGTCACTTTGAAGTGTTTTTCGAAAACCATGTTTCCATTAAAAACCCTTCTTAATAATTAAAAACTTATACCCTTTTTAAAACCTTGTTAGAAAACCTCAGCTGAATAACATTCTTAACAACTTTGTAAAAATCTTGGTAGTTGCGGAAACTTACATTAAAAACAATTGCGGTTACGTGATGTTTTGAATAACAGTAGTTGCTTTGGAAAATCGTGTTCTAATACTAGCAATTATAAGAACAATAAATAAAATTCCAAATTTGAAATCCAAAAAATTACAACGGCTTTACTACAACCCACATAAAATAATTTAAAGGTAATAATCAAAACTGTAACATAATAGTGTGTGTGGCTTCCTCCGAGCCCCTAGCAACCCGATCCATCTAAGGCTAGAAATTACCTGAAAGGTTAATAAACGGGGTGAGTTTACGAAAACTCAGTGTGAAATCCCCTACTATAAAAAGGAACAGTCAGTCATCTAAAAGAATTAAAAGTCTAGCCCCACCCTTACTTACAATTTCAGTACCAATCGGGTCTTAGCCCATTACAACAGACAGTACCAGATGGACCTTAGCCCATTACAGAATAAGAAACATTATCAGAATTGGAACCAAAATGAGAATCAGAATCAGAATCAGTAACAGAATCAGAATCAGAATCAATATTAGTAACAGAATCAGAATCAGAATCAGAATCAGGTGACAGAATCAGAATCAGAACCAGTAACAGAATCAGAATCAGAATCAGTATTAGTAACAGAATCAGAACCAGAATCAGAATTACGTGACAGAATCAGAATCAGAATGTGAATGCAATCCCAACCCAATCCAGCCGTATACACCCCCGTACCAACCTTACACCATGTGGGGAGACAACTCGACCCACCCATCCGCTACACACCACAGAATTTGCAGCATGGCTACCAGAACAGATATCGTGACAGAGTCACCAAATACAGATATTGTGGTAGAGCCACCAGAATCAGATAATGTGGCAAACCCACCTAACAGAATACGTGGCACAAAGCCATAGATAACTGTAATAACTTCGGCACATAGCCATCAGTGACGGTAATATAATTGGCGCACAGCCTTCGGTAAATATGATCGACACAGAGTCGTCAACAAATATGTTAGGCACATAGCTACAGGTAAATACGTTTGGCACGAAGCCATAGTCAAGATGGCACAAAGCCATATTTAGGTTGGCACAGAGCCTGTGACACCCCTAATTTGACCCTAGTCAGAAAGTGGTTTCGGGACCACAAAACCGAGTCACAAAAATAATTAATTGTTATATTTTATGCATATTATTTATGAATAAGTATGTGTGAAAATTTCATGCTTTAAATTTTGTCATTTGGATGTGAAATAAATAAAAAGGGGCTTATGTGAAAAATCTTGAAAATGTCATAGATTAATTGGAAGTGGCTAAAAATTGCATGGTTTGAAGCATGAGGGACTTGCACGTCAAACATTCCTTTTTCTTGGTAGTGGACGGCAAAGATGGGCATGAATGACACATTTTGGCATTTTGTGCTTTGTATGTTAGTAAATAATGTTAATAATATATTTGTTTATATTAAAGAAAATGGTTTCATAAAATAGAAATAATAAGTTAATGAAATAAATGAATAAAACATGTTTGAGGTGAAAATAACAAGGCCATTTCTTCTTCTTCTTGCCGTGAGTTGAGAAAGAAAATAGAAACCTTTGAGCTTAGGGCATTCGGCAAAAGAAGGCTTCAAATAAGGTAAGGTTCATGTTATTTTCTTTGAAAAGTTGTGAATTTTGGTTGGTTTTGAAGCTTGCAACAAGACCCATGTGAAAATTTTTGTGTTCATGAAGCATGTAGCAATCGGTCATGAGCTTAATGGGGTATATTTTGTATGTTTGATGATTTTTGGAGGATAATTGATTCTAGTTGAGTATGAACAAACTAAATGTGCTTGATGGCTCAAATGAGCTTGGAAAGTTGGCCAATGTTGTTTAAGTTCATGAATTAGGGCATAATTTCATTCGGCCATGGAAATTGAGCATGGAAAAAAAATCTGGTGAGGGATATATGAAGCTAAAAATTTAGTTTGAAGTGTGGTAATTGTGTTAAAGATGAACATTAAACCTTTATGTTTTATGGTCTTGTAAGTTAGGTGTAAAACCCATGGCCTTTTTATGCTTGGCATGGAATTAGTGGTTAAATGAGTTATGAACCTATTATAATTTGAAATTTTGATGGTTTTATGGAGAAGGGGGCATTCGGAAATAGAGGTTAAATTATAATAACCTCACCTTAGTGAATTGAAGTAAAATTTGACTCTTTATAGGATTAAATTACCAATGACCGAATGTGATGAAATTGTCAAGAAATAAATTTGATTAAATGAGATTCGGTTAATGGTGGGTGTATAGAATAATTGAATGCTAATTTGATTAACTCTCTAATGGTTAAATGTGTTAAACCTTAAAGCATGATTTAGTTTAACCAAGGGAGAACTTGTATATTTGTAGGAGGGCATGTTTAAACGTGTATTGATAATTGATTTCGAAGGTTCGGCTTTATGCCTTGATAGTTGGTTTTGAAGTATATGATGTCTTGGTATAAATATATGTGCATTCGGTTACTTTCATAACATGCATTTAAAGTGTCCTTTGGATGCAATTGCTTATGCACTTGAGGGTATATGAGTTAATTTTCTTTATGGCAAATTTGGATAAGAAGCTAACTAATAATATGCTAAGGTAGTCATGTGGATAATCGGCTTTGTGAATATTATTAAAGGTGTAATTAGTTATATGCATAGGTCATCGGTAAAATTGACCACATAACTAGTATATGTATATAAGGCGACATGGTGATACCTAGGTAAATGTATTTGGGATGGTTTTTATGAAATACCGAATGTGTGCAGATGTATCGAGGTGTTGCCTTATGTATGAGTTTCATTGAGAAGATTTACCTTGTTGTTTTTAATGATATAACAAGGTGATTAAAATAGTTTAAATTTTGTTAATTAGACTCAAGAGCATAGAGGGGCAATTTTGGATAAAGAGAAAGTAAACGAATAGCCGTGGATATCTAGTCGTCGACCACTTCCGAGGTAAGTTTTAAGTGATTAAACGTTGAGTAAATTCAATCATAATAGGACATGATGAGTTGATTTAATAAGATATGATGTGGCCATGTTATGTTCTAAGCTCAAATGGTAAGTTCTTAAGTGTTTGAGCTTGGGAATTTAAGTGTAATTTGAAATAGTCTGCTTAGGATAGCAGCAGTAACGTGAGTTTAGAAAATCACCATAAATTTATGGACTTGAATTAGAGGCTGAATGAAACATGAAATTAAATCTTAATGAGTCTAGTTTCTTATAAAAGAAACCGTGTAAGCAAAGGAATTTTTGATAATGAGATATTTAAAGTTGCGTGAGACAGTGTAGAATGACACTGTAATCCTCTGTTCTGTTTTTAGAAAATCATTATAAATTGTAAAAAAAATTTTAAAAGACAAAATTTATATTCTAGATGCCTTAGTGAGTCTAGTTTCAAATGAAATAGACTAGAACATATTTTTAATTTTGTACAATGAGAAATTTGATTCGTAGTGAAGAGTGGTCAGCATAGTCAAACAGTGAAATAGTGGAAACTTGAAGAAAAATCTGGCATTGATTGGCCAAACCAAAAATTCTGAAAATTTGTTGGATAAAATATGTATGAGTCTATTTTCAGGGAAATTAACGGTACCTCATTTGGAGTTTCGTAGCTCCATTTACGAATAATTTAATGACTGTTGCTCAGGAAAAAGAGCTTGTGCTGAATTTGTGATTATGTTGTAAACCTTAATAAAACTATTTGAGATGCTTATAAGCTATCGATTAAATATTGGTAATCAAAGTACCAAATTCGTATTAAAGTGAAGCTATAAGCCGTAAATGACTAGTATACCTAGTCAATTTTGTTATGATGAAATTGATGTACAAGGTGTTTATATGTGATAAGGCCTAATGGCCGATGTGATGAATGTGAAAGTGTATATATGTGATAAGGCCGAATGGCCAATGTGATGAATGTGAAAGTGTGTATATGTGATAAGGCCTAATGGCCGATGTGATGAATGTGAAAGTGTATATATGTGATAAGGCCGAGTGGCCAACGTGATGAATGTGAAAGTGTATATATGTGATAAGGCCGAATGGCCAATGTGATGAATGTGAAAGTGTATATATGAGATAAGACCTAATGGCCGATGTGATGGATGTGAAGGTGTATATATGTGATAAGGCCGAATGGCCAATGTGATGGATGTGAAAGTGTATAAATGTGATAAGTCCCGAAGGGCATTTGTGTCAGTACTATATCCGGGTTAAAACCCCGCAGGCTTTATGCGAGAATATTATCCTGATTAATGTCCGTAGGCTTCGTGCTCGTACTATATCCGAGCTTTAAAGACCTGACGGCTAAATGCTAGGATTCAAGTAAGACTTTGGTATTGAGTATCTGCAATAAGTTACCATCAAATAAGTATTATGTAACACCCCGAACCAGAAACCGACACCGGAGTCGAACACGAGGTGTTAACTGACTTTAACCCCTTATAAAATTTATTTTCCAGACACTGCCCAATCTGTGTACTAGTCGTTTTAAAAATCATATCTTGAGTTTCGTAATTTTTCCCAGAAACTAGACTCACGTGCCCATCTATGTATTTTTTCTAGAATTTTTGGTCGGGCCAATTAGTACAGTTTATTAGTCAAAGTCTCCCATGTTGCAGGGGTCGACTACACCGACCTTTGCCCATTACGACTTGGAAATCTCCCTGCACGGGGCTTCAATACTGATGCCGTTTGTTTCTATGAAAACTAGACTCAGAGAGGAATCTGTACATATATGGTACAACCCCTAATTATCTCTGGTTAATTTATAATGAATTTCCAAAGTCGGAGCAGGGAATCCAGAAACCGTTCTGGCCCTGTCCCACAAAAATCTGATTATCTCTTAATATACTGCCCATATGATCTTTTCGTTACTTCCTCATGAAAACAGACTCATCGATCTTCGATTACATAATTTATTCATCAATTAATTCCACTCCTACTATTTTTAGTGATTTTTCAATCTCATGACACTGCTGCTGCCAGCATCTGTTACGAAAGTAACTAGGTCCATTTCATGCCTACCCTTGATCCAACTCAATCGAACATTCGTGCCATCTTCGCATGGCTTAAAGTTTACATGCCAAAGTTCAAACACAACGTAATAGCTTATACATGCCAAAATGTTCTTCTAAGCCAACTAAGAAGAAAGTACCAAAACTTGCTATCCGGTGTGATGACTTCGATGACGGCCTGACCCCGCAAAAATAGATGAGTCCAAGCAACCTATGATGGGTGACAAGGAAACACCGAGTGAGTTTATAACTCAGTAAGTCATAAGCAATGCACTACCATCCATCAATAACATTATCACAAGAGGAAACAAAATGGAACGAGACAATTTACTCCATCCATACCGAACCATACCATAGTTCCTCCAACCTATCGATTCAATTTCATATCAATTCATGCATTCACATTCCATATACTCATCAATAGGACATTGAAGCATTTTCATAAATCAATTTATTTTCGTTACAATCAAACGACTAAACGGCCTTTCACCCATCCTACGATAAATTTTATGTACGTGACTTCAAGTATATTTGTCACATAGGTTCAAACTTACCGAGCTCAACACCAAGTATAAGCATAGCACCTATTAGCCATGTACTCAAGACACTTACCCGATCCGCTGTCCGCGATCGACTCAATAGTGTCGCACACGTAGTGTCCATAATGATTCACGAATGTATATTGAGTCCGCACACTCAGTGCTATATAATCAACTCGCACACTTAGTGCTACGTAATCAAATCGCACACTTAGTGCTACATAGTCAAACTCGCACACTTAGTGCCGCATGGTCAATTCGCACACTTAGTGCATCATATTCATGTCGCACACTTAGTGCAACATAGTCAAATCGCACACTTAGTGCTGTACAATTTAATCCCGCGCACTTAGCGCCAATCTCATGGTCATAAATGGTTATATCCGCACGTTTAGTGCCGAGATCAACAACTCAGTACATCTTACCTCTTTTCTTTTCATTCAACAATTTCATCATCACATACGTACATGCATATATATATATGTATATTTATTCATTCCATTCAGCATCAATACATAAACATTATGACCATTTGAAATAATACCAACTACATGCTTAATGACTTACCTTGTGTTGGGTAAGACGGTTCCAACTCGGCTACTCAGTGATCTTTTCTTTGCCTTTGCTTGATTCTCCTCCTTTAGCTCCTTGAGCTTAATCAATAATTCACTAGTTTAACCATCTTGTTAAACATTCATAATTCAATTACACATGCATATGTATGTTTGTATATTCGGCAACCATCCACACTAATTACCCATTTAGTCGATTACACACATAATTAAAGGTAACATCACGAATGGCATACTTATGTATATATATATGTATATATATACTTCGGAATGGGCATCACAATTAGATTTAACACCACCTTCATACTCAATTAGATGGCCGAATGCATGTGTATATGCACAATGTCAACTATAACATCATGTAGATCCACATATACTACATTTCTTATGTTCCACATCTTAATGCCCATTATACATAATCAAATTTAACATCATCTATATATTTACTCATATGGCCGAATATACATACCCCCATATAATATCATTTTCATTCCATTTAACACTTAATTCATCATAAATTTCCCCCTTTGCTCTCTTTTTTTTCTTCATGGCCGAATGCTCCTTCTACTCCTTTTACCTTCACAAAGCATGAATTTCATCATCCAACTTACAAGCTTACAATCTCATGAAGTTTAACCTCATGGTACCTATCAAACTCTCACTCATTAGCTTCTATCATAAACCTCCAACAACACCCAATAAACATATACTTTGGGGGTCTATGGTAGAACCAAGAAAGGAACTCATAGATATCAAGATGTGAGCAACTACCATTATTCATCTAAGTTTAGCATGAAACACAATCATCACCCTTATTAATCTTTTATAGCCGAAAACCATACTCACCCCCAAAATCGAAATTTCAACATGGTTTACAAAAATCACTTGATAACTCACTCAATATCAACTAAAATTTCAAAAGCTAGTACAAACTTCCTTACCTTAATAGTGACCTAAGATGACCGATTGTTTCACTCCCTTCTTCTTCCTTTCAATTCGGCCAAGAAGAACCAAAGAACACAACTTGTTTTTCTTTCTTCCTTAGAACATTCGGCCAAGGGAAAATGAAGAAAGATGGACACTTTTTTTTTCTTTATTTTCTTTCTTACTTTCACGGCAATGGGGAGGGGAAGAAACAATTACAAACATCCTTTCCTTTTTCCATTTCTTTTTTCCCCATACTTCTTATTATATTTTATCCTACATACCTCACTAGGCCAACATGTTCCCAACATGTTTCCACCCATAGCATGGCCGGCCACTACATATTAGGGAGGGGGAATTTGACATGCAAGTCCCCTTTTTCTTCCCCATGCACTAATAGGTCCTCATGCATTGACCTATCACATTTTAAAATTCTCATATAAGTCCTATTGACTAAATTCACATGCAATCGACTAAATCGAAGCTTGAAATTTTCACACAATCATGATTACATATTCTAGACAATAAACATCACATTCAAACCTTTCGGTGACTCGGTTTAGCGGTCCCGAAACCACTTCCCGACTAGGGTCAATTTTGGGCTGTTACATATTATGTATTTAAGACGTTCAGGTACGTATTACTTACTCGTCGGTGGAGTGATTTCGAGGTGAATTATCAGTATCAAAGAGGTAGGTAAATGTGATTAATATTATAACTCCAAATATGAGAATGATCTAATTGGTAATGGTATGCTTGTATAATGAAGTATGTGATGAAATATTCTTATGTATTAGTGCATATTCTGCCCAAAAGCCTTATGATTTGAGTATGGGTTGGGTTCAGCTGGATGTGCCAGTACAAGGTAAGGATTATGTTTTGTAAGCTTACGTATATGTGATAAGGAATATGTTTGGTTCTTTATGTGCCTACGATAATTCAGTACTTGTCATGTTGGAATACTTAAAAATATGGATGTGATTATGAACAAGTGGAAAGGATTATTGAAAGTTGAAAATTGATGAAGAATGTGCTTTGGAAATATTTGACCATCTAGGTCATTATCATTCGAAAGTATATATGTGACAGCCAAGTAATGCGTTTATTGATATTATAGTTCGAGATGAAGCTCTAGATTAACTTCATCGAACAGTTGAAATGAATGACCAATGATAGTGAATGAGAACACTTTGTTTTGCTTAAAACTTACTAAGCTTACAAAAGCTTACTCTGTTCGATCATGTTTTGGTTTATAGGTTGTGGATTCTGACTACCAGTTCGGGGATCATCAGCACTTCGTCACACTATCTACCATTACGGCAACTATGTAATTAGACTTAGCTTATGGCATGTATAGGATAGACAATATAGTAGAATGATATTTTGACTATTGTATATAAGCCATAAGAAAATGGCATCTTTTGGATGTTTACCTATAGAAGTTTACATTTTATCCCTGGCTGTGTTTAGTGTTTATCCAAATGAATGATCCTAAAAAAAAAAAATTTTATCGTTCTGTCATGAGTTACAAGTCCGGTAATGCCCATTACTTATTCCGGCGATGGTTACGGGATAGGGGTGTTACAGAGCCATTAATAACGGGTCTATAATCGGCACGAAGCCCACAACAATGGCACACAGCCTTCGGTAGCGTGATCGGCACTTAGCCATCGATTGGTCAACAGATATTGTGATAGAGTCACCAAATAAAGATATTGTGGCACAGCCACCAGAACAGATATTTGTGGCATAGCCACCATAACGCTTCCTCCGTACAAAATCCCAACCCATGCAACATGTCATGTATGCAGAATGTCATGCCCATATTTGAATCAAACAATCACAGTCAAGTCATTCATATCACCAACATATATTCACAATCAAATCCGTCAAACACACAGTCCAAGTCAGTCACTTGCCCACAAGGGCAAAACAGTCATTTAACACCCTCGGGGCAAAATGGTAATTGTACCCCACAAAGGTATCTCGGTAATTCTACCCTACATGGGTATTTTGGTATTTCTACCTTACAAGGGTATTTCGATAATTCTACCCTACAGGGGTATTTTGGTAATTCTATCCTATAAGGGTATTTTAGTAATTCTACCCTATAGGGGTGTTTCGGAAATTCTACCCTACCGGGGTATTTCAGTAATTTCACAATCAAGGGTAAAATGGTAATTCTGTAAATTGAGGGTAAAACGATAATTTTGTAAACTGAGGGTAAACCAGTAATTCTGTAAATCAAGGGTAAAACGGTAATTTTACAAATCGAAGGTAAAACGGTAATTCTGTAAATTGAGGGTAAAACAGTAATTTTATAAACTGAGGGTAAAATGGAAATTCTATAAATCGAGGGTAAAACAGTAATTTTGTAAACTGAGGGTAAAACGGTAATTCTGTAAATCGAGGGTAAAACGGTAATTCTGTAAACAGAGGGTAAAACGGTAATTCTGTAAACTGAGGGTAAAGCGATAATTCTATAAATTGAGGGTAAAACAGTAATTCTATAAATGGAGGGTAAAACGGTAATTCTGTAAACTGAGGGTAAAACGGTAATTCTGCAAATCGAGGGTAAAACAATATTTCTGTAAACTGAGGGTAAAATGGTAATTCTGTAAATCGAGGGTAAAACGGTAATTCTGTGAACTGAGGGTAAAATGGTAATTCTGTAAACTGAGGATAAAACGGTAATTCTATAAATCGAGGGTAAAACGGTAATTTTGTAAAGTGAGGATAAAACAGTAATTCTGTAAATCGAGGGTAAAACAGTAATTTTGTAAACTGAGGGAAAAACAGTAATTCTGTAAATCGGGAGTACTTTGGTAATTTTACAAGTCGAGGGCATTTCAGTAATTGGTAAACTAAAAGTATTCTAAACATGGATAACAATACGAATGGGCCTGAAGCCTATTCTCGGCCCAAATGGGCCCACACGCTCGTGTGGCCCTTTTAGCCCAAACCTAGCCACAGATATTCGATTCACCTAGCCTAGTCCAATATTTACTACACAATCAAACAACTTATCCAATTGGGCCTGTAGGCCCATTGGGCCCACATGGCCCCTTTCGGCCCATTGCGGCCCGAAGTAGCCATCCAACAACAAGAGTAGTGATAAATACACACCTGATTGGAGACTGGAGTTAATCCACGCTTCGAGCACTCTTAGCCGACGCCCAACCCAAACGAGCACGCCATAAAGCGAAAAGGGATCAGCCAAGAAAGGTACATTTACTCTCCTCATGGTTCTCTCTATTTAAAGCCAGCTTCCCATCCACTCTTATGTTAGCTTCCCGATGTGGGATCCCTCCAACATCAGAGTTTAAATTCAACACCAACTCTTGCCGCCCCCTGTTAGCAAAATAAATTCTCTTTGCTTGCTATGGGATTCGAACCCATGCCTCCCCTCAAATGCTCCACACGCCACTTGCCACTAAGCCATAAGGTTTTTTTGTCACAATTTCTCCAACAATATTCTTAAGGCCTACCTACTACACCCAGGGTTTGATTCACCTTAAACCAAATTTTTTGCTAGAGTCCAGGTTTAAACCCAGGACTTCTCCAACACTTCTCAACACACTTAACCACTAAAACAAGCCTTCATTAACGAAATTTGCATTCACAACAGAATATTATAAGCTGCCTTCAACCGCTCCCATGCTCAAGGCCCAAAACTTCTAGGCCCAAATTCAGGGTGTTACAACTCTACCTCCCTTAAAGAAATTTCATCCTCAAAATTTCCATCTAATAGGGTAGTCGTGTAACATCTACCCCACTACGCTACCGCTGCGCACTCTGATTCTACTATCACACTTTAACTAGAACTTGAAACATCTCATACATACAACACTTATTCACTGAAGTAGACACATATTTATCACACATATATACAATTTCTATATCCAAACATCACATCCACATAAAATAAATACCAAATTTAAATTCAGACCAATATCTAAGGAATCCATAGTATTTCAATTTCTAAATAGACAAAAGTATTCAGAAGACTTACGGATTCGGCGCCGGAGACTCGGTGTGCCACACTTTTTAAGAGAAATACTTCAAACAGACCACATGGTTGAAAATAATTTTCTAAAATTCAACCTTTGAAAACCCAATCCACAGCCGAGTTGTTGCAACCCAGGCTCTGATACCACTAAATGTAACACCCCAAACCCGGCCTGGAAGTTTGGCTCGAACTTGGTGTGTCACTTTGAAGTGTTTTTCGAAAACCATGTTTCCATTAAAAACCCTTCTTAATAATTAAAAACTTATACCCTTTTTAAAACCTTGTTAGAAAACCTCAGCTGAATAACATTCTTAACAACTTTGTAAAAATCTTGGTAGTTGCGGAAACTTACTTTAAAAACAATTGCGATTACGTGATGTTTTGAATAACAGTAGTTGCTTTGGAAAATCGTGTTCTAATACTAGCAATTATAAGAACAATAAATAAAATTCTAAATTTGAAATCCAGAAAATTACAACGGCTTTACTACAACCCGCATAAAATAATTTAAAGGTAATAATCAAAACTGTAACATAACAGTGTGTGTGGCTTCCTCCGAGCCCCTAGCAACCCGATCCATCTAAGGCTGAAAATTACCTGAAAGGTTAATAAACGGGGTGAGTTTACGAAAACTCAGTTTGAAATCCCCTACTATAAACAGGAACAGTCAGTCATCTAAAAGAATTAAAAGTCTAGCCCCACCCTTACTTACAATTTCAGTACCAATCGGGTCTTAGCCCATTACAACAGACAGTACTAGATGGACCTTAGCCCATTACAGAATAAGAAACATTATCAGAATTGGAACCAAAATGAGAATCAGAATCAGAATCAGTAACAAAATCAGAATCAGAATCAATATTAGTAACAGAATCAGAATCAGAATCAGAATTAGGTGACAGAATCAGAATCAGAATCAGTAACAGAATCAGAATCAGAATCAGTATTAGTAACAGAATCAGAATCAGAATCAGAATCAGAATGTGAATGCAATCCCAACCCAATCCAGCCGTATACACCCCCGTACCAACCTTACACCATGTGGGGAGACAACTCGACCCACCCATCCGCTACACACCACAGAATTTGCAGCATGGCTGCCAGAACAGATATCGTGACAGAGTCACCAGATACAGATATTGTGGCAGAGCCACCAGAATCAGATAATGTGGCAAACCCACCTAACAGAATACGTGGCACAAAGCCATAGATAACTGTAATAACTTCGGCACATAGCCATCAGTGACGGTAATATAATTGGCGCACAGCCTTCGGTAAATATGATCGACACAGAGTCGTCAACAAATATGTTAGGCACATAGCTACAGGTAAATACGTTTGGCACGAAGCCATAGTCAAGATGGCACAAAGCCATATTTAGGTTGGCACAGAGCCATTAATAACTGGTCTATAATCGGCACGAAGCCCACAACAATGGCACACAGCCTTCGGTAGCGTGATCGGCACTTAGCCATTGATTGGTCAACAGATATTGTGACAGAGTCACCAAATAAAGATATTGTGGCAGAGCCACCAGAACAGATATTTGTGGCATAGCCACCAGAACGCTTCCTCCGTACAAAATCCCAACCCATGCAACATGTCATGTATGCAGAATGTCATGCCCATATTTGAATCAAACAATCATAGTCAAGTCATTCATATCACCAACATATATTCACAATCAAATCCGTCAAACACACAATCCAAGTCAGTCACTTGCCCACAAGGGCAAAACAGTCATTTAACACCCTAGGGGCAAAATGGTAATTTTACCCCACAAGGGTATCTCGATAATTTTACCCTACAGGGGTATTTCGGTATTTCTACCCTACAAGGGTATTTCGATAATTCTACCTTACAGGGGTATTTTGGTAATTCTATCCTATAAGGGTATTTCAGTAATTCTACCCTATAGGGGTATTTCGAAAATTCTACCCTACAGGGGTATTTTAGTAATTTCACAATCAAGGGTAAAACGGTAATTCTATAAATCGAGGGTCAAACGATAATTTTGTAAACTGAGGGTAAACCAGTAATTTTGTAAATCAAGGGTAAAACGGTAATTTTACAAATTGAGGGTAAAACAGTAATTCTATAAATTGAGGGAAAAATAGTAATTCTGTAAACTGAGGGTAAAACGGTAATTCTGTAAATCGAGGGTAAAACGGTAATTCTGTAAACTGAGGGTAAAACGGTAATTTTGTAAATCGAGGGTAAAACGGTAATTCTGTAAACTGAGGGTAAAACGGTAATTCTGTAAACTGAGGGTAAAACGCTAATTCTGTAAACTGAGGGTAAAACGGTAATTCTATAAATCGAGGGTAAAACAGTAATTCTGTAAACTGAGGGTAAAACGGTAATTCTGTAAATCGAGGGTAAAACAGTAATTCTGTAAACTGAGGGTAAAACGGTAATTCTGTAAATCGGGAGTACTTTGGTAATTTTACAAGTCGAGGGCATTTCAGTAATTGGTAAACTAAAAGTATTCTAAACATGGATAACAATACGAATGGGCCTAAAGCCTATTCTCGGCCCAAATGGGCCCACACGCTCGTGTGACCCTTTTAGCCCAAACCTAGCCACAGATATCCGATTCACCTAGCCTAGTCAAAAATTTACTACACAATCAAACAACTTATCCAATTGGGCCTGTAGGCCCATTGGGCCCACATGGCCCCTTTCGGCCCATCGCGGCCCGAAGTAGCCATCCAACAACAAGAGTAGTGATAAATACACACTTGATTGGAGACTGGAGTTAATCCACGCTCCGAGCACTCTTAGCCGACGCCCAACCCAAACGAGCACGCCATAAAGCGAAAAGGGATCAGCCAAGAAAGGTACATTTACTCTCCTCATGGTTCTCTCTATTTAAAGCCAGCTTCCCATCCACTCTTATGTTAGCTTCCCGATGTGGGATCCCTCCAACATCAGAGTTTAAATTCAACACCAACTCTTGCCGCCCCCTGTTAGCAAAATAAATGCTCTTTGCTTGCTATGGGATTCGAACCCATGCCTCCTCTCAAATGCTCCACATGCCACTTGCCACTAAGGCATAAGGGTTTTCGTGTCATAATTTCTCCAACAATATTCTTAAGGCCTACCTACTACACCCAGGGTTTGATTCACCTTAAACCAAATTTTTTGCTAGAGTCCAGGTTTAAACCCAGGACTTCTCCAACATTTCTCAACACACTTAACCACTAAAACAAGCCTTCATTAACGAAATTTGCATGCACAACAGAATATTATAAGCTGCCTTCAACCGCTCCCATGCTAAAGGCCCAAAACTTCTATGCCCAAATTCAGGGTGTTACATTTTACACTTTACGCGATTTAGTCCTTTTTATCAAATTAAGTACTCAAATGATAAAATTTCCTAATGAAATTTTCAGAAAATCATATTATCATGCTATAAGCATTAAAATAATAATATAATAATTATTTTGACCTCAGATTTATGGTTCCGAAACCACTGTTCTGATATGACTAATAACATGTTGTTACAACTCTGCCCCTTAGGAATTTTTGTCCCCGAAAATATTACCAGAAAAAAGGTTTGGGTACTATTTTCTCATAGCTTCCTCGGGTTCCCATGTGGCTTCACCGACACCATGTCGTTTCCAAAGTACTTTGACTAAAGCTATGCTTTTATTCCTCAATTATTTAACTTCTCGAGCTAAAATTCTGGTCGATTTTTCGTTATACGTCATATCAGGTTGAATTCCAATCTCTACAGGAGAAATTACATGTGATGGATCTGGTCGATACCGTCGTAACATCGACACATGAAATACATTGTGGATATTTTCTAATTCTGACGGTAAAGCTAGTCGATATGCAACTAGCCCTATTCTTTAAATAATCTCATACGGCCCGATGAATCGCAGATTTAATTTTCCTTTGTGACTAAAACGAAGAATCTTCTTCCACGGGGATACTTTCAAAGATACTTTGTTGTTGAATTGAAATTCAATGTCTTTGCAATTCAAATCTGTGTAAGATTTCTGTCGATCTGAAGCTACCTTCAAACTATCATGAATTACTTTCACTTTATCTTCGGTCTCTATAACCAAATCAACCCTGTGAATCTTTTTCTCACTAAGCTCGGTCCAATACAATAGAGTTTGGTATTTTCGACCATACAATGCTTCATACGATGCCATCTTTATGCTCGATTGAAAACTTTTTTTATACGTGAATTCAACCAATGGTAGGTATTTCTCCCAGTTGCCTTCAGACTCTAACACACAACAACGAAGCATATCTTTGAGAATCTAAATTATTCTCTCAGACTGTCGATTTGCATATGAAATGCAGTACTAAAGTGCAACCGTGTACCCAAAGCTTCTTGTAATTTTTTCCAAAATCGCGACGTAAACCTTGGATCTCTATATAAAATAATAGAAACTAGCACCCCGTGTAATCTAACAAATTCAAAGATGTACAACTCAATTAATCTACTGGAATAAAATGTGTTGATTTCATCAATCGATCAATGACAACCAAAATAGCATCTTTCTATTTTGGAGACAGGGGCAAGCTCGATACAAAATCCATCGTAACTCTATCTCATTTCCACTCTGGTATCATCACCAGCTTAGTAGTCCTAAAGGTACCTGATGTTTCGGCTTTAACTTGTTGACAAACCAAACATTTCGAAATAAACTCTGAAATGTCTTGTTTCATGCTCGACCACCAATACAATTGTTTCAAATCATTATACATTTTAGTACTCCCCGGGTGAACAGATAAACAACCACTGTATGCTTTGTGTAGAATTTCTTGAATAAGCTCAGAGATTTTTGGTACACATATTGTACCTCTGAACATTAAACAATCATCGAATCCAATTTGATAATCTGAATTATTATTCAACTCACATTGCACTCTTTTAGCTTGCGAATCATTATCACACTTTTGAGCTTCACAAATTTGTTGAAGAAATAACAGTTTAGCTTTTAATTCAACCAAAATCAAACCATCATCAGACAAAGATAACTGCGTATTCATTGCTCGCAAAGCAAATAAACATTTTCTACTCAAAGTATCTGTGACTACATTCGCTTTTCCTGGATGATAATCAACTACTAACTCATAGTCTTTCAACAACTCGAGCCATCTTCGTTGACACAAATTCAAATCTTTTTGAGTCATTATATACTTCAAGCTCTTGTGATCGGTAAAGATGTGGTACTTTTCACCGTATAAATGATGTCGCCAAATTTTCAATGCAAATACAATAACGGCCAACTCTAAATCGTGTGTCAGATAATTCTTTTCACGCGGTTTCAACTGTCTGGAAGCATAAGCTATCACTTTACCCTCTTGCATCAAAACACATCCCAAACCATTCAATGATGAATCGTTGAAAATCACAAACTCTTTACCTGACTTAGGTTGAACCAAAACTGGTGCCTCAGTTAACAATGCTTTCAACTTTTTAAAACTCCATTGACATTTCTTGAGCCACTCGAATTTCACATCTTTCTGTAGCAATCGAGTCATAGGTGTAGCAATCATCGAGAATCCTTTTACAAAATGCTAATAATAGCCAACTAATCCAAGAAAGCTTCTGAATTCGAATACGTTTCTTGGTGGTTTCCAATCAACAACTGCTGAAACTTTGCTCGGATCAACTTGTATGCCTTCCGCTAAAACATTTTGTCCTAAAAATCCAACCTCTCGGAGTCAAAATTCACATTTACTAAATTTAGCGAACAGTTTCTTGTCTCTCAATATTTGTAGCACAATTCTCAAATGCTCAGCATGCTTAGATTCATCTTGGGAATAGATCAGAATGTCATCAATAAATACAACAATAATTTTGTCCAAATACGGTCTAAATTATTCATCAAATCCATAAAAACTGTAGGAGCGTTAGTTAATCCAAAAGGCATAATAAAAAATTCAAAATGCCCGTACCTTGTTCTGAACTCAGTCTTTGACACATTTGAATCTTTAACTCGCAACTGATAATAGCCAAATCTTAGATCGATCTTTAAAAATATTGTTGCTCCATTTAATTGATCAAACAAATCATCAATTATTGGCAAAGGATACTTATTCTTAATCGTAACCTTATTAAGCTGACGATAATCAATACACAGTCTCATCGATTCATCTTTCTTCTTTACAAATAACATTGGTGCACTCCACGGCAAAAAACTAGGCCGTGCAAATCCTCTATCGGTTAACTCTTGTAACTGAGATTTCAACTCTTTCAATTCTGTCAGAGCCATTTTGTACGGAGCTATAGATATCACTGATGTTCCCGATACTAATTCAATGGCAAATTCAACTTCTCTAATCGGTGGCAACCTAGGTAACTCTTTTGGAAACACATCCGAATACTCACATACTACTAGTACTAATTCAATCTTCGATTCAGATACTTTTGTATCCAGTACATATGCCAGATAAGCATCACAACCATTTATCACATAACTCTGAGCTGACATTGATGAAATCACAATAGGCAATCCACTCGACTCATCTGATTCAATTTGAAGGATTTCACTATTCTGACATTTCAATTCAATAGTCTTTTGTCTACAATTCACAACAGCATCATGCAAAGTCAACCAATCCATACCCAAAATCACATCAAATTCATCAAATAGCAAAAGCCTCAAATTTGCTGGAAAATAGTAACCCTGAGTCATCAAAGGACAGTTCTTGTAAACTTTATCAACTAGGACATACTTGCCTAAGGGGTTCGATACTTTAATAAAAAATTCGGTAGACTCAATAGGCAAACTCTTACTTGACACTAAATTCATACAGAGATATGAATAAGTCAATCCAGGATCTGTCAAAGCAACTACATTAGTGTCATAGAGAGAAAATGTACTGGTGATAACCTCTGGTGATGAAGCGTCTTCACGAGCACGAATAGTATAAGCTCTGGCTGGTGCTCTAGCCTCGGATCTCACAGCAGAGTCCTTTGTCGATCCTTTACTACTGGTCACATTTCTTGCATTTCTAGGTCGTCTCCCTCTAACAGTTGTGTTACTCAGTCTTACATTCTGATATTTATCTTTCTTGGCGAACTCTAGACAATCCTAAATAAAGTGAACTAACGAACCACATTTGAAACAAGCTTTATTATTCATCCAGTAGTCTCTAGAATGTCGTCTACCACATTGTTTACACTCGAGTTTGTTGTTTCTCACACTATCGACACTCGACACCGAAGTAACTTGAGCTTTAGGACTTGAGTATTGTTTCCCACGATCTCTATTTGGATACCTGATTGAAGCATTCAATCAAGTATACAAATCTTAGGATTTCTTTGATGAAGATTGATATGGTTTACTTATCGGCCTCTTTCTCGAATCTCTAGCCTCGAAATTAGCTTTTCTCTTTTCTTTGCCAAGTTCTACCAACTAGCCCCACAAATTCTTTCAACTCTAGAATCACGACTAGCAGTCTGATATCTTCATTCAACCCATCTTCAAATTGTTAACACATAATTTCTTCGGTGGAAACACATTCTCGAGCATATTTACTGAGTCTTACAAACTCTCTCCCATACTCAATCACAAACATTCCCAAGTGACCCGTTCTCTTGGTACTACAGATACTAAAGTATTCCACCGTTGATATGCTATGTCTCTCAAAAGTGATAAGACACATTTTACACATTCAGCTGGTGTGCAGGATAGTTTATCAAATACTCTGATAGTATTCTCAAGCCAAAACTTGGCTCTCTCAGGGTCGTCATCAACAGTACCTCTGAATTCTTCAGCCCCATATATTCAAATTTTATCAATAGCTAGCATTTTCAATCGTAGAGGTTCCAAACCTTGAGGAGCTACGGGAATCGATTGGGGATTAGGTGGGAGTGGAGGTTGTCAAGTAGCCGGATTTGTTTGAACAAATTCTGTAAACCACTCATTCATCATCTTGAAAAAGGTTTCCTTGGCCTCTCCTCCCTGACTACCCGGTACGGGTCTCGACTCAAATTGTGCTACCCCGTGAATGGAGGCTAGCGCATTACATTCAAGATCATCAGCTATAGCTCAATTGGGATCCATTTACTACATGAAAACACGATTTAAACTATCAGGAGATATCACACTATCACAGGTTATATACGGCATGTATAGCTAGACTCTCACATATGCTACGTGCGTTGTCCTAGAATCAACTAAATCGTAGCTCTGATGCTAATAAATTTAACACCCTCACCCGTTTTCAACGCTAAAATAGGGTTATAGAGCATTACCAGACTTATTACACAAATACATACACAATTCTCTTACACGTTTCCATTTCAAATATAAACATCATTTATAAACAACCACATTGTCCCTAATATGAGCCTACAAGGCCCAAAACATGCATTAAGAGTGGTTCGGGACTAAATCGATAACTCAATTTTTTTAAAAAAATATAGAAAATTTTTGCAAAATATAGAGGACACACACCTGTGTAGCTCAACCGTGTGTCTTACACGACCAAAGACACGCCCGTGTCACAGGCCGTGTGGACATTCGCAATGGGATCACATGGCTGTGTCCCAGCCCGTGCCCAACCCTGTGTAACTCTCTGACTTGGGTCATATGGCCAATCGCACGCCCGTGTGCCAGGCCATGTGCTAAGTCGTGCCAAACTTGTAGGGTATACTGACTTATGCCACATAGACAAGTCACATGCCCGTGTGTTAGGCCGTGTGGAGCATACTGACTTGATTTCTAATTCAACACCAGGGGACATATGACTGTGTAACCTAACAGTGTGTCATACACGGTTGAGACACATGCCCGTGTCTCTACTCGTGTGGACAAAAATAGGTTATTTACCAAGCCATCTTGCCACCTAAATTTGCATACACCTATACCAAACCAAATGGCACAACACAAGGCATAAATAGGTAGTCAACCAACCAGATTTCTTACCATTTGAACACCAACAATTTACATTCTCAAAACATCAATAAGACCGCATTCATTTAAGCATCATCATACCTGAAATCACATACACACCAATCTCAATTTATCAAATATATGTTACACAAATTCATCACAAGCATTTATATAGCATTTACCATATGCATAACAAAGGCCATTTACACACACATATATATATACAACTACATCAACCAAAATAAGACAAATCACTTGGCTATATATACATAACCAACCATTTAACATCCACAAGACAATTCAAATGGCTAAATTCATATCAATTTATACCAAAATAACCATAACTCCTATACATTCCAATAACCAAATCAGAAATTCAAAAGTACCAAAGTGATAGCTTGATAGTGTGATCAGGTCTCCGACGATACCCAAATCTAAGCTAACTTTGATTTCACTATAAAACATGGGAAAAAGTAAACAATGTAAGCTATAAAGCTTAGTAAGCTCGTATAGTTACTTACCATACATATACAATTAATGCAATTAAACATATCATAAATAATTTCATATAATTCCATAAACCTATCACATGTTCATTCACAGGATTAGATATGAAATTCACAAGTTTCTTCACTTTAATGCTTGTACAGTTCATATACATACCTGTACCACTCGTACTAATCTCATACTCATCCATGTCTTTGACATACCTATTGAGCAATTTTGAATACTACCGACTATTAGGGAATCTCACACCCTAAGAGCCAATACATAGTTGAAGCTGTCTAAATCTCATATCACATATAATGCCCACTCTTGAGCTATCGAAGGGTCTACCCATACAAGCTGACTGTCATGACGAAGCTACACGGTGCTGCCTACACAAGTTGACGAGAATCCACAAAAAATGCCAGATAACTCAGCCACTGGTAAGACATATGGACCAGCACCCAAATTACATAAACCCTAATGACATGTCATTCGTATCCTAATCTATTCCTAAGGTTCAACCGGGATTTCTCGATCCCAAATCTTCATCAATTGTATCCGCAAGGTTGTATTCACAAATAATTCAATAATAAAGCATTTAAAACACAATTACACAAATGCTTATTAACATACGAGATTACCTCGAATGCAAAAATGATGAAACGAGTCAATTAGTCCAAAACCTTTTTTTACCCCTATCTAAATCCGAATTTCACTTTTCCTGATCTAAATGTAATCAAAATTAACTTATTTAATTATCACTCTATTCAATTTAGTCCAAAATACACATTAAGGCATCTTTACACTTTTTCCCCTAATATTTCAACATTTTTACAATTTAGTCCTTATCTCATAAAATACAAATTCATGCAATTCAACCTATACCCATGCTAGCCGAATTTCAATTCAGTCCTTAGCAAACCATATTTTTCATTTATTTCACAATTTAACCACAAAATTTTAACATTTCTCAATTAAATCCCTAAATGATAATTTTATCAAAAATCACTTTATAAATATTGTTTATTTAACAACAACCATGCATTTTCTATCGTCAAACATCAAAACACATACATATTCATCAATGGAAAAACCCTAAACCTTTAACAATTTTGCAAAATAGTCCCTAGGCTAGATTAAGCTACAACGATCTCAAAAACATAGAAATCACGATCTCAAAAATGGAGTTCTCTTCTTCTAATTTTCAGCTAAGGAAGAAGATGGACATAAAATATGGTTTTATTTTACTTAATTTTAATTTTATAACTAATTTACTTATTTAACCTTTAATATATAACTTTTACAGCCATTAAAATACGTCCGTCTTTGTCCAATAGCTTTATAAATGGGCTAATTGAAACATAAGGACGTCCACTTTAAGGTTCTATAGCTATTAGACACCTTTAGCTAATAGAACTCAAGTCTTACACTTTATGCGATTTAGTTCTTTTTATCAAATTAAGAACTCAAATGATAAAATTTCCTAATGAAATTTTCAAACATTCATATTATCATGCTGTAAACATTAAAATAATAATAAAATAATTATTTTGACCTCAAATTTGTGGTTCCAAAACCACTATTTTGATTTGACTAAAAATGGGTTGTTACAAACAAGTCGTTGAATAAATTGTGTCATATGTTGTATGCTATGTTTGATATGCACTGTGTCTGAAAATGCATGGTTATAGCCAGATAGCCCATTCAATTTATAAATACGGCTTGTGTTTCGTGCCTTTCTATATTTCTCTTGTATTTCTCTTTTTATCTTACTCCCTCATAAGTAAAATGAGTTTCTATAACTGTGAATTGTATGAGTTGCTACAAAGGTAAATCTATCTTTTTGTTTATGGCCATAGAGATCGGCTTGTTTAGAAGTAGGCTATGACCTACAAAATTTCCATGCAAGTTTGTAACCATGTGCGATGGTTGGATTCCAATTGGCAATGAGTCATAAGAACGAGCCAATCTTGAATGTATTAAAGTGGTATGACAACATAAATATAAGATGGGAAATAACCTAGCATGTACGAAACCAATGGTATGAGGTTTCCACGTAACAAGTTTTTGCAAAGATTATTTATGAGAGCATAATTATTTTTTACTTTGTTTTTAATATTCATTAAGTATTAATGTTAAAAAGGGGGTGACCATAGGCTTGAAAAATAGCCTAATAGGGTCTACACGGTTGGGTACATGGGCGTGTTCCTAGGCCGTTTGTGACATACGGGCCATATTCGTAGGCGTGTGGCATGGTCGTGTGTCCCCTGCATCTAAAATGGTAAGTCTGTTAAATGAACAAGGGCTAGACACACAGGCGTGTGTCTTGGCTGTGTGAATTTAACAGAATGCTCAAGTCTTGAACATGGTGTGATTGCACGGGTGTGTCCCAAGTCACACGGGCGTTTGACACTTCAAGTAAAATAAGAATTTTCCAAAGTGCCCAAAGTTTATCAAACATTCTCAGTTTTGTACCGTGCTGCCTCTAGACATGTTTTAGGCCCCGAAGACCTATTTAAGGGAAAGGATATATATATTTGAAAAGTTTTAAATTAAAGCGCAACTTAGTGACTTGACTTAATATGTTTATGAACGTGAAATCCCGGTAATGCCTCGAGCCCTATCCCGGCGTCAGATGCGGGTGAGGGGTGTTACAGACCATTTCTCATTTGGCCATTTAATGCACATCAAAACATACCATTTCTTAACATAACTTATATGCAAAAAATCAAACCAAATAACAACTTTAATCTTGCCATATCACATGGCATGATATACATTTCACAAAAGATATTAAAAACCTTCTACCCTATACATGCCATACTTCAATATTCACATTTTCAAAAGGTACCAAAATAGAGTTTGATGGTGTGGTGATGATCCTCGACGATCCTCGAGCTTTTGGTAGCTTCGATGTCTATAGAATAGTTGAAAAACACAGAAAGTAAGCTTTCAAAAGCTTAGTAAGCCATATACAAATAAACTTGTCATATAACACAATTTTAAGTCAATTTATTCATGTAATTCATGTCAAAATACAATCACCAATCCATATGTCTCATATGAATCATTTGACCATAACTCACTTTTATATAACACATCTCATTCTCATATAATTCATACATATTTCATATGTCCACATATGTTCATATACTTACCTTTCATTCTTAGTCTTGATGTACATTTCAAACGTACCTGAATTGGATACACATTCACATAGTCATTCATTTCTCGAAATGGCCATTGAACCGTACAGAATCAAATAGGATACGCAAATATCTCAGAAAGCTCGTACAATGCCAATGTCCCAAACGTGGTCCTATATGTAATCAAATATCGATGCAACTGTCCCAGACAGGGTCTTACAAAAAATTAAATATGATGCCAATGTCCCAGACATGGTCTTACACGTAAATCTTAAATCGATGCCAACGTTTCAAACATGGTCTTACACGAAATCACATATTAAAAATCCTATGTCATGACATATGTATCCTAACTATTCCTATGGTTCGTACGAGGCTTTCAGATGTCGTTGCATTATCGAAATTTTCTCAATTTCACATATTCAGCTTCTATAATCATTCATCACAATTCAATATTACATAAGCATGAAAAATCAATTCAAACATATTTATTTGTATATAGACTTACCTTGTAGGAAATGAACGGAAACGAATGGCTATTCAACGACTTTCGACTTTCCCCGATCTAATTCTGCTTTCATTGGTCCTTGATCTATATAAATTCAAATTTGACTTATTCAATCTCACATTCATTCAAATCAATTCATATACAGATATTTAGGGCATTTTAAAAATTAGCCCTCACATTTTTACATTTTAACACTTTAGTCCCTAATTCATAAAATCACAAAATACACATAATTTCTTTTCATACATGCCTAACCGAATTTTCATTTAGCTGATATAAGCCCACATATTTCATTTATTTCATATTTTAGCCCCCAATTTCTCATTTTCACAATTTAGCCCAAAATACTCAAATTCATCAAAAATCCCAATACAAAACATAGTAATCTAACACATATCTTTCATTTTCTATCATCAAACTTCATAAAACTCACATTATCAACAATGGCACATCTTAAAGTCATAATCAAATTCGGGAATTGAGGCATGGTCTTGAAAGATTACTAAGCAACAATCACAAAAACGTAGAATTATCTAAAACGGATCAAAAACCATAAAATAATCATCAATTTCCTTAGCCAAACCCTAGGAATTCTTTTTCTCTTCTTTTTCTTCCAATTTTTGATAACAAAGGATGATAATAAACTAAATTTTATGGTTTTTTTACTTAATATAACATTAATTATCAAATACCAATTTTAACCTTTATTTTAAACATATAAAAACACTTAATGGATGGTCATTAATGTCCATTAACCTCATCAATGGTCTAATTGCATCATAAGGATCTCTCTTTTAATAATACATAGCACTTAAGTACTTTTAATAATAGCTAGTCACTTTTACATTTTACGCGATTAAGTCCTTTTACCAAATCGGGCACACAAACAATAAAATTTTCACACGAACTTTTCACAGATATCAATTCACATATTATAAGCACAGAAAATAATATTAAAATATTTTTCTAACTCATATTTATGGTCTTGAAACCACTATTTCGACTAGAGTCCAAACCGGGCTGTTACAACTAAACTGCATGAATTTCCTATTTCGAGTCTAGGGATGAAATTATCACTAATTAAAAGTTTAGGGGAAAAATGGTAATTTTTCCTAAGATGTGAATTGAATTGAAATGAACATTAATTAATTTTAAATTCATTCATATAGATTTGAATAGACCAAATTCAGAGTTAGAACGAGGAAAAGAGAAAATGTCGGATTAGTAGATCTTACGTACACGAACATTTGTCGAGGTAAGTTCGTGTAACTAAATTGTTTATATTTATATGCTTGAATTGAATGTTGTGTATGTGAATTGTATAAATTTTGTATACATGAAATTGGTTACATATCCGACAGAGCCCGATAAATATTAAATCTCGTTTGAATAATGGAATTCGATGGATACATGATTTCCCGATTGGTTGTAGTCCTGGATATGTAGCGGACACACCATAGCTCTTACGAGCATTCTGTTATAAGACCTCTCGAGCTTCCTATTACATGGTTTTTGTGAGCATCCTGATCGGTAGAGATCCTACATGTGTTGCGGACTACCGTAGCTCTTTGTGAGCGTCCTATTATATTATCGGTTGTGATCCTACATATATTGCAGACACAAATGCAACTCTTTGTGAGTGTCCTGTTTTATGATCGGTTATGATCCTGTATATGCTGTAGACACAAACACATTTTATGATCGGTTATGATCCTGTATATGCTGTAGACACAAACACAAGTTTTTGTGAGCGTCCTGATATGGCTCGCTTGAACTTCCTGAAATATGGCTATCTGGAGCTCTTCACTAAAGGCTCTTCGTAACCTTCCTGATTAAAAGTTATTTGTGAACTTCCTGATTATGGCTCTTATTGTAACAGCCCGATTTTGGGCCTAGTCAGAATAGTGGTTTCGGGACCACGAATCTAATGTAGTAAAATTTGTTATTATTACATTTTTATGGTCTACATTTTTATGGAATGATTTCGTGAAACTTTTGTTCGAAAATTTTGATGTTTGAGCACTCAATTTAGTTAAAAAGACTAGATTGCAAAGAATAAAAAACTTGAGTTCTATATGCTAAAGGTGTCTAATTGCTATGGCATTTTAAATTGAAGGTCGTTAGATGGTAATTAGACCATTTTTTAAGTTAGTGGACAAAAATAAACATGAGGTAAGAGAAATTTTATGTTTTAAGTTAGGGGCATTTGGGTCATCTAGTAATTAAATGAATTAAAAGGCAAAAAATAAGCCAGAAACCTTATCCATCTTCTCCCCTTTGTGCCGAAAATTTGAAGGAAGACATAGCTAGGGTTTGGCCAACTTCCAAGCTCGATTGCAAGTCCATTCTTGTCCCATTTTTAATGCTCCTTATATTTTTGAAGTCGTTATCACTCGATCTACCTATTTCTACCATTAATTTGAGAAATGATTAAGGTCTAGGGTTTGGCCCGTGTTAGAAATATGTGTATTTTGATGTTTAATGGTAGATTATGCAAGTTTGATCTTTGATAAATGACTTTTGCTAAGTGATTTTCGATGAAAATGCCTAAAAGAACCTATTTGTAAAAAGTCATAAAATGAGTAGTAAAAATGCGAAAGAACGGGAAATGTGAGCCATTATAAGCATGAAAGAGGTTCAACTAGGCTTGGGAATCAAAGAAATTGAATCTATTTCAATTTACGAGCCTAGGGACCAAAGTGTGAAAATGTCAAAGTTTATGAGCAAAAGCGTAATTTTGTCATAATGTGATTTTGGAACTAAATTGAGTAATTTGAATAATAAATGATTTAAATTTTCTATTATAGATCAAGAGAAACGAGGTTCAGACCTAGATCAGGAGAAAAATAAGGTGCTTGACGATTAGGTCCCATTTCTACTATTTTTGTGCTGAGGTAAGTTCGTATGTTTATGAGCAAAAACGTATTGTTTTAACTAAGTTTTAAATGCTTTATTATTGTATGAATTTTGATTGACCCTTGGACGAATTCAACAAAGTTTCGACAAGTTTGAAATCCCGATTGAACCTTAGGAATAGATAGGATACAAATGTCATGACATTAGGGTTAATGAGACTACGTGTAAGACCATATCTGGGATATGGCATCAATATGAGACTACGTGTAAGACCATGTCTAGGATATGGCATTGATATGAGACTTCGTGTAAGACCATAGCCGGGCCATTGGCATCGATATGAGAATACATGGAAGACCATATTTGGGATATGGCATTTGTATGATACCGTATGTACAGGATCCCCGAGTATCCTTTAGTATTCCAAGTGGTTCAACGGGTAGTCTAACGAGCATGTCAAAGATGAATTGTATAAAAATCCAAGTTTGAGATGACTCAATTATGTACGTAAAACTTAAACGTAATGAGCTCGTTATGTGATGAACCCTCGGTAAGGTTATGATTGAGTAAGTTTGGCTATGAGATTTATAATAACATTTATGTTAATTTACCTCATGTTAATTGCATGTTAAATGTGTATTTATGATGCTTATTATTTGCATAGGAACTTACTAAACTTTATAGCTTACTCTCATTTCTTTTCCTTTGTCTTATAGTGTCACCAAGCTAACTCGAATTTGGGGATCTTCGAAGACTCCATCACACTATTAACTGACTATTTGGGTACCAATGAACTCGACATTTTGAGTTATTGTATGTATAGGGACTTGGTCATTTTGTTATGTCTCATAATTGATTTGGCCAAATGTGTTGGCTTATGTTGGTTGACAATTCATTTTGTAAATGGCCATAGAAATTGGCTAATATTGGTTTAAGTATATATGAATATGATGATGTTTTCATAGATGTGGAAATTTGCATGGTTTAAGTTGATAAGTATGTGATGTTCGTATGTGATAAGTGGTAGAATGTGAATGATGTGTAGATGTCTTGATTGTGGCTGAATTGGTTGAATGTAATTGCTTTGATTGGTGCTATGTTTTGTTGTGTAGGTATGTGCATTACAAGGTGACAAAATGGCTTGGTAAATAGCCTTGTTTTGTCCACATGGGCAAACACACAGGCATGTGTCTAGGCCGTGTGTGACACACGACTTGCCCCATGGGCATGTGTTCCGGCGTGTGTCACTTGCACCTTAATTGTTGCAAAATAGGATGCTCAATATCGAGCACACACGGGCGTGTGTCTCAACCGTGCATGTGAAGTCTATACCTATTTTATGAAAAATCATAAAAATTAAATTAATCACACGGCCTAAGCACACGGGCATGTGCATTGGCCGTGTAACTTCAATTTGTTCTTGGGTGACAAATAGAGAGTTACACGAGTTAGAGACACAGGCGTGTATGACCACACGACCTGCCCACACAGTCGTGTCCCAAAGCCACGTGGGCGTTTGACCCCTGTGTAGTGAAAAATTTTCTAAGTATTGTAAAAATTTCTAAAGTTCTCGGTTTAGTTCCGCACTGCTTCCAATGTATGTTTTGGGCCTTGTAAGCTCATTTTAGGGATGATATGAATGTATATGAAAAGCTTTAAACTTCAATGGAAATTTACGTCTTGGTTTTGTATGATTGCTTGTGTAATAGTCCAGTAATGCCTCGTACCTTATTCCTGCACTGGATACGGGTAAGGGGTGTTACACTTATGAGCTTCTTGTTATATAGCCCAGATAAGCTTCTTGATAGGCCCTTTTTGAGCTTCTCGATTAATGGCTCTTTGTGAGCTTCCTATTATATGGCTTGAGAGAGGATTTCCCGATTATGTGCTTTAAAGAGCACTCCTGAATATGAATTGACGGGTTTCTGATTTGTACACTTCAAGTGTACTACCTGTGTATCCGTCAAAGTTTTCAATGATTCAATGGGCAAAATCCTGACATGAAAAAATATGAATATGAAATGAATTAATACACATATCTGCCTGAAATACATCAAAATGATAACACATGATATATGGAAATACGAGATGATAATATATGAACATGGAATTTGTTTGATGAATATGTTCATCCATGATTATAGATTTGTACACCTTAAGTGTATTACCTGTGTGACACTAACATTTCAAATGATTTGATAGGAAAAGCTTCGACGTGAATAATCTAAACGCGAGACGAATTATTATGAAAATGTACTTGAAATACAAGGATATGATTTGTATATGTTATATGAATACATGATGTGGAAAGTATATGTACATGGAAATCTAATTATTGTTGAGCCCATACATGTTTCTTGATATTTATATGAAATATATGACTAATAAGGGTGATGAGGATATGTGTTAGGGCTCATGATCAAGTTGATTGAATTTGCCTTGTATGTTTATATTAAATTTAAATGAGTGGTAAGTTAATTACCATGTTATATGAACATACTAAGCATTTCATGCTTACACTGTTTTATTTTCCCCTATTCTATAGTAATTCAGAGGCTTGTTGGATTGGAAGCTTGGCACACAATCCATCAGCCCATTTTGGTATATATATGGTAAATCAATTATGGTTATAATGGCATGTATAAGTTAATTGGCCAATATTGGCATATAAATGCTTTAAGTGTAACTAGCCATTGGAATGGCTTGTGATGGATATGTTTGGTATGTGTTTGAAATGGTTGATTGATAGAAATTATATTGGCATATTGATGATTGAATTAAGTTAGCATATTTTATAAGATATGCATATATGTGAATTTGGTAATTTAAGTAAGTGTGTATACTTGATTATATGAGGTATTATATCATGTATAAGACTTGATTTTAAGTTGGGTTAAATGACCTATAATAGCTTGTGAATGTGTTAAAGTGTTGGTGTAGGAGGATGACAAAATGGGGTGAGAAATATGGCTTGGAAAATAGCCTATTTTCTTCTACATGAGTAGAGCCACGGGCGTGTGTCTTAGCCGTGTATGACACACGGCCTAGCACATAGGCGTCTGACCTGGCCATGTGTTCCCCGCATCTTCAAAATTTCAAAATAGAATGCCTAGGTATTTAAACATGACTTAGCACACGGGTGTGTGGCTTGGCCATGTGACTCAAGTCAAAGAGTTACATGACCTGAGACACGGCCGTGTCCCTTGGCCGTGTGAACCACACGGCCTGGCCACACGTGTAACAGCCCATTTTTAGTCAAACTGGAACAGTGGTTTTAGGAACACAAATTGAGGTCAAAATAATTATTTTATTATTATTTTGAAGTTTACAGTATGATATCATGTTGGTGTTAAAATTTCATTAAGAAATTTTATCATTTAATTTCTCAATTTGAGAAAAAAGGACTTAATCGCGTAAAGTGTAAAACTTGTATGCTATTAGTTAAATGTGTCTAATAGCTATGGCTTACAAAAGTGAAGGTCCTTATGATATAATTAGACCATTTTTATATTGGGTGGACATTTATAGGCATAATATGAATGTTTTAATGGTTTATTAATAAGGTTAAAAATGTAAATTAATAAATAAGGTTAATAAATTAAAACAAAACCAATTTTCTATCATCTTTTGTCCATGCTATTTTGACTCAATTAGGGTTCTTTCGGCCATGCTATTTTGACTCAATTAGGTACGATTTTTGTTCGGTTTTTAATTATTTCTGTATTTTTGTGATCGTTGCAACTAGTACTAGCTAGCCTAGGGACTAATTTGCAAAACTGTTAAAGATTTTAGAGATTTCCATTGATGAATATGTATGAATTTTGAAAATTCTTGATAGATTATGAATGCTTGTTAATAGATATACAAGTTTTGTTAAGTGATTTTTAGTGAAAATGCAAAATTGGGATTAAATTGAGAAATGTTGAAAATGTGTGGTTGAAATGTGAAATAAATGGAAAATATGGGCTGCTAGGGGTATAATGGTAATTTGGCTAGCATGGGTTTAATTGGAATTTCAAAATTTTGGGAATTTATGAAAGAAGGACTAAATTGAAAAAATGTGTAAAATAGTCCTAATGCGTGTTTTGGATTGAATTGAATAAATAGAAGAATAAATAAGTTGATTTTGATTACTTATAGATCAAGAAAAGAGGAATTCAGACTTAAATTTGGGAAAAAGCAAAGTAATTGAATAGTCGATCCGTTTTGTCATTTTCGTACACGAGGTAAGTTCGTATAATTGAACTTAAATGTGTATCTATTTATTTGATGGATGAAATTGAGATAATATTTATTATAATAGATAAATGTGGAGATATTAAATTTAATGTACGGTTAAAGTAAACTAGATGCTGAATAAGACTATAGTTGGGCTACGGCAAATCGGATAATAAGACCATAACCGGGTTATGGCATGTGAATGTAAGACCACGGCAGGGCCTTGGTAATGTATGTGTAAGACTATAGTTGGACTATGGCATCAGAAAATGTAACACCCTGAAATTGGGCCTAGAAGTATTGGGCCTTGAGCATGGGAACGATTAGGAGACTGCTCATAAATATTTTAGTTAAGCAAGAAAGTGACACAAAATTACATGTTTCCTATTATGGCTAAGTGATTTGGGTGTGTTTGGGAGTGTTGGAGAAGCCGGGGCTTAAGTCTGGGCTTTTGCAAAAATTTTAGTTTTTCCCCTTAAGTGAACCTTGGCTTTAGCTGGTAGGCCTTATAAGTATTTGTGGGTAAAATGTATCACAAAAAGAACTTGTGGTGCAGTGGTAGATAGCGCGTGGAGTTCTCTTGAGGTCTAAGGTTCAATTCGTGGCAAGGTAAGAAGAGTATTTATTTTGCTCTCTTGCCATGTGGGAAGTAGAGGTCGATTGAAACTCTGTTGATGGAAGTTTGAACTGGTCATGTAGTGGATTATGGAGAAAATCATGGAGGAGATAAAGAAGGATTTTTAGGAGGATATTGTGGAGAAAATCAAGGGAGGTGGAGGTGTGTGAGAGGAGTGTGCCAATTTTGAACTGTAAAGCACTCAGGAATTTCGGTTTGGAGAAGTGAGTGTTTTTTTTTTTGGGCTTGTAACATTTTGGGATTTTTCTTTTGTTCTCTAGAGGCCGATTAGTGCAAAAAGAGTTTCTGATAGTGCTTTTTCCCCTTTGTTGGTTTCGGTTGTACACTTTTCTTCAAGTTTCTCGACTTTCATCTTTTTTGCCTTTTCTATTCTCTTCCTTCTAAAACTATTTGTTTCTCTTTCTCTTTAAACCGAATACATACTTCCTCCCTTACTCAAACTCTATCGTTTTTTTTTGTATCCTAGAGACTGTGGTGGATTTAATTATTCTTTTCTTCCTTTCTCAATTACTTTCTCTCTGGACCGACCCTCTCAACATTTTCGGTTTTGACAAGTTTTTTCTCTTGGCCGATTATTGTTTGGTTCCTCTGTGAAAGAAATTCTTTTCCCTTCCTTTTCTTTAGGCTATTGTTTTACCTAGGGTTGCTGCCAGAAGTTGGGGATTATTGCTAAGTTTAGAACTCTCCCTTGTTCTCTGTTTTTGCCTATATTCTATCGTACTTTTACCCCCACTGTTCCGAAATTTCTCTTTTGCCTTCTCTGCTGACTTTGAATTCTATTCGGTTCTACATTTCGCGACTTCAGTGAGTATGTGTTTCGCTAAGGATCAATTATTTTCAGAAATATATGTTAATAGGAGGTTCGATTCGTTTGCAGATTTTAATCAAGGAGTGGGTAATCGCTCTTGATCAACAGTTAGGTGCAAATATTCGTTGTCTCAAGCAAGATAGGTGGTCGTGGTTTAGGTGATTAAATATATTGATTAAGGCTGGTTGTATTCCTTTTGACATGCGATTAATCGTGTGTTGTAAATGGATATAGGTTTTGGTACTTAGGACTATTCGCTTGTTTCGTAAACCAGTTGTATACATACATCACCTTAACTCTAGATCAGCAAATCCCGAAATGCCGAAAAGCTGAAAAGCTGAAAGAACGATGACGGTTACTACACGAGCGCGCGAACGTACGTGTGGAAAATCAGATGTGATAGTAGAGGCCACCATGAGCGAACTCATGGGCTGTGGCCGTAATGGGCCATATTGGGCCGAGTCGGGCTGTACGGGCCCAATGGGCCTACGGCCCTAGTTGTGTAAAACTCACCAATAGGTGAGAAAACGTTGGACCAGCCGTGTCACTCACATGGCTTGGATCGAAATCGGGCTTGGTGGGCCTATGGGTCGTGTGGGCCTATGGGCCTACTTAATGGGCTTTAGGCCCAATCGCACTATTTGATTGCTAAAGGTTGCAGGGTCGCACGAGACGACTGTGAACCTACTGTTGGGTCAGTAAGTGTACTTAGTGTAACACCCCGAACCCGAGACCGACACCGGAGTCGGACACGAGATGTTAACAAACTTTGAAAAATTTTTCCAGACACTGCCCAGTCTGAGTACTAGTCGCTTCAAAAATCATATCTTGAGTTTCACAACTCGAAAATCAGTTTTGTGATTTTTCCCTGAAACTAGACTCATGTATCCACCTATGTATTTTTTTCTAGAATTTTTGGTCGGGCCAATTAGTACAGTTTATTAGTCAAAGTCTCCCATGTTACAGGGGTCGACTACACTGACCGTTTCCCATTACGACTTAGATATCTCTCTGCACAGAGCTTCAATACTGATGCCGTTTGTTTCTATGGAATCTAGACTCAGAGAGGAATCCATACATATATGGTATGACCCCTAATTATCTCTGGTCAATTTATAGTGAATTTCCAAAGTCGGAACAGGGAATCCAGAAACTGTTCTGGCCCTGTTCCACAAGAACCCGAATATCTCTTACTGTACTGTTCATATGATTGTTTCGTTACTTTCATATGAAGTAGATTCATCAAGGTTTGATTACATAATTTATTCACTATTTAATTTCACTCCTACGAATTCTTGTGATTTTTCCAATCCACACCACTGCTGCTGTCAGCCTCTGTTTTCAAAGTAAACCTTACCTATTTTCGGGGTTTCATGGACCAACTAGGGCCTTGTCATACATATGCCCACATATGATCATACTTAGCCATTCCAATGGCTGATCATTTGCTCAACACTTCCATTCCAACTATAGTTACATCATGAAACCATCTATACATTCATAAACACGAATGGTCTAATGCCATACTCCACTTCTACAAGCCATTTTCGCATGGCTGTACACTTATACATTTCATAAAGTACTCGAAAAACAACAATGGGTAGTCCTATACATGCCATATCAAAATTCAACCAAAATAGTACCCAAAAGAGCCTTTGATAGTGTGGGCGACTTCGACTTCAAGATCCCGAGTCTGATAGCTGGAGAACCAAAAATCTATAAAACAGACGAGCAATGGAACGAAGTAAGCAATTTATGCTTAGTAAGTTTTGAGCAAGAAATTCCAGCATAACGAAAGCATAGCACACATTTAGCTAAACGGAATATTTCATAATACACAATTTTTCCGATATCAAACTTACTTCACAACGTTAACCCTTATGTACATACACAAAAGACCAACTTAGCCGAAGGCCGGTAGCTCGTTCATCAACTGAGCGAATATTTATTTGTAAGGGCTCGATTAAATTCAACACATACGTAACATATCCCAATATTGGGATGTTTTTCGAGTATTAGCTGGAATTTTACAGCAAGCTCATTCATTACCAAAATCACGTGCCTTCGGAATTTAACCGGATATAGCTCCTCGTTCAAGTGCCTTCGGGACATAGCCCGGTTATAGTAACTCATACAATGCCTTCGGGACTTAACCCGGATTTTAAAACTCGCACGAATGCCTTCGGGACTTAACCCGGAATTAGTATCTCGCACAAAGGCCTTCGGATCTTAGTCCGGATATAGTCACTTAGCACAAAGCCTTCGGGACTTAGCCCGGACAGCATTCAATTAATCATGCACATCTGACAATAATTCATGGCACATTCATATTTCATTTTCATTTGCGAAACTCAAACACAAGGCACATATCGTCCTTGCACATTCGGCTCAATAGCCACACATAGAGCATGATTTAATCACATCGTAATTTAAGCTCTCTTACTCAAGAACTTACCTCGGGTGTTGTGGAACGATTCCGCTAACTATTCGACCACTTTTTCCTTCCCTTTATCGGATCTATTTCCCCTTTGCTCTTGAGCTTAATTAAACAAATAAATTGATTTCATCATTTAGGCATCGAAAAGATGAACACAAGGCACTTAGCCCATATTTATACATTAGACATTAAAGTCACATACATGTGAAATCATGCATCAACACAACATATTAGCTAATTTTTCCCCCTTGGCCGAATATGCATGTCTATTTTTGGGGTCGATTTCGACACTTAATACACACATATACACACTAGTAAAGCATCCTCCCCCTTTCCATCAATTTAACACATGCATTGCTCATTAACATGCAAAGTTACATTCGGCCTTAGCACACAACTTGCTAGCCGATTCTTCTCCATTTAGCAACCAATGCACATATGTGCTCACACAAAAATGCTAAAAAGGAGGTTCAAGAATCATCAAGCCATCATCACATGCATCATTAACAAGCTTCATATTTTGCATGCAATGGCATTAACACAACCTCCACCTAGGCCGAATCTTAACTCATCCTCATGCCTCATCACCACAACATCAAACACCAACCAAGAATGATGCATCCATGGTCAAATGTCATTTCCATCACATAGCAAGATTTAGACCATGGGCTAGGTAGAACTCAAGCTAACAACTAAAACATGCATGCATCTCATGGAACATCATCAAACATACCTTAGCCTAGCTACATGCATGGCCGAACCTCTTCACCTTTCTTCTTCCTTCCTCCTTAAAATTATTGGCCAAGGATGAACCAAAGGATGAGAAATTTTTTTCTTTGTTTTTCTTTCTAGTTTCGGCAAGTATGAAGATGAGAAAAGGATGAACAAAAATTCTCTCCTTTCTTTTCTTTAGCTCACGGCAATGGGGGGGGGACAAACAACTACACACACATTTTTTTTTTTGTATTCACCATACTCCTTTTCATTATTTTATGCCCATGCCCCTTATTTTATTTGTTTTATCCCAACATTTTATGACACAAATTAACATATTTTATTTGTGCCATACTTATGCCATAATTTCCATAAAAAAATTGTACAATTGCTCATCATGCCCATCATGGCCGGCCACCTTGTTTTAAGGTGGGAAATTTGACATGCAAATCCACCTATTTCATACTATAAGTTATTTGGCCACTACAAATTAGCCTATAGCATTTGCAAAATTTTCACATGAGTCACATTTCAAAATTTCACTCACAATTGGCAAAATCAAAGCATGAAATTTTCACACATGCACTTTCACATGAAATAAACATAGGATATAACATCTAATTATTATTGTGACTCGGTTTAGCGGTCCCGAAACCACTTCCCGACTAGGGTCAATTTTGGGCTGTCACAACTCTCCCCCACTTAAGAAATTTTCGTCCCCGAAAATCTTACCGGTAAATAGGTTTGGGTATCGTTCTTTCATCGAGCTCTCGGTCTCCCAAGTAGCTTCCTCGATCCCGTGTTTGAGCCATAACACCTTTACTAGCGGAACTCTTTTGTTTCGCAACTCCTTCACTTCACGAGCTAGGATACGCATCGGTTCTTCTTCATAGCTCATGTCGACTTGAATTTCAACCTCTGATGGGCTAATTATGTGCGATGGATCAGATCGATAGCGTCGAAGCATCGAAACATGAAAGACATCATGAATCTTTTCAAGCTCAGGGGGTAAAATCAATCTATACGCAACCGGACCAACTCGTTCGGAGATTTCGTACGGCCCAATGAATCTTGGGCTCAACTTGCCCTTACGGCCGAACCTGAGTATCTTTTTCCAAGGTGAAACCTTAAGGAACACTTTGTCTCCCACCTGATACTCGATGTCTTTTCGTTTCAAATCTGCGTACGACTTCTGACGATCCGTGGCTACCTTCAGACTTTCACGGATTACCTTTACTTTCTGTTCAGCATCTTTAATCAAATCAACTCCGAAAATTTTACTTTCACCAAGCTCGGTCCAAAACAATGGTGTACGGCATTTACGACCGTACAAAGCCTCGTAAGGTGCCATCTTAATACTTGATTGAAAACTATTGTTGTAAGCGAATTCAATCAAAGGTAAATACCGTTCCCATGAACTACTGAACTCGAGGATGCAACATCTCAACATATCCTCAAGTATCTGAATTATCCGCTCGGATTGACCATCGGTTTGGGGGTGAAAAGCAGTGCTAAAATGCAGCTTGGTACCCAGAGCTTCATGCAATTTCTTCCAAAATCGTGAGGTGAATCTCGGATCTCTATCCGACACGATAGAAACAGGTACCCCGTGTAATCTCACAATTTGAGAAACGTACAATTCAGCTAGTTTATCCAATGAAAAATCCGTACGTACGGGGATGAAATGAGCCGACTTAGTCAGTCTATCAACAACAACCCATAACGCATCCTTCTTACTTGCTGACAAGGGCAGTCCGGACACAAAGTCCATTATGACTCGATCCCATTTCCACTCGGGTATCATGATCGGCTGGAGTAATCCTGAAGGCACTTGATGTTCCGCTTTCACTTGTTGACATATCAAACATCTCGAAACAAAGTCGGAGATGTCCCGTTTCATACCATGCCACCAAAATTGACGTTTCAAATCGTTGTACATTTTCGTACTCCCCGGGTGAATTGACATTCGGCTACAATGGGCTTCGTTCAGAATCATCGAAATGAGTTCCGAATTCCTTGGAACACACAAACGATTTCTGAACCTCAAACAATCATCATCATCAATTTGAAACTCCGATTCCTCGTTCGGAACACACTTAGCCCATTTTGCAACCAACTCATCATCGACTTTCTGAGCTTCACGAATTTGATGAGTCAATAATGGTTTAGCTTTTAATTCAGCTACTAACACATTGTCTGGTAGAACAGACAAATGCACGTTCATCGCTCGTAAAGCAAACAATGACTTCCGGCTTAAGGCATCCGCAACCACGTTAGCCTTTCGCGGGTGGTAATCAATGACAAGCTCGTAATCTTTCAACAACTCAAGCCAACGTCTTTGTCGCAGATTCAAGTCTCGTTGAGTCATCAAATATTTGAGACTTTTGTGATCCGAAAATACATGGCACTTCTCACCAAACAGATAATGTCGCCATATTTTTAAAGCAAACACGATGGCAGCTAGTACGAGATCATGGGTCGGATAATTCCTCTCGTGTGGCTTCAATTGTCTCGACGCATAGGCCACGACTCGACCTTCTTGCATCAATACGCAACCCAACCCAAGTAGGGATGCGTCACTATAAATGACAAACTCTTTACCTGATTCGGGTTGCACCAAAATTGGAGCTTCAGTCAAATGAGTTTTCAGTTGGTCGAAACTTTTCTGACATTTCTCCGTCCACTCGAACTTAACATCCTTTTGAAGTAGCTTCGTCATTGGTGTGGCTATCATCGAGAAACCTTTCACAGATCGTCGGTAATAACCGGCGAGCCCCAAAAAGCTCCGAACTTCAGTAATATTTCTCGGAGGTTTCCAGTCAAGTATGGCTGAAATTTTGTTCGGGTCAACTCGAATACCCGACGCGGATACCACATGACCCAAGAAGCTAACCTCTCTTAACCAGAACTCACACTTACTGAACTTAGCATATAACTGCTTATCCCGCAAAATTTGCAGCACTAGCCTCAGATGCTCAGCATGTTCGGTCTCATCTCTTGAATAGACCAAAATGTCATCAATGAACACAACTACGAACCGATCCAAATACGGTCTGAAGATCCGATTCATCAAATCCATAAATACCGCAGGGGCATTAGTGAGCCCAAACAGCATCACTAAGAATTCGTAGTGACCATATCTCGTTCTGAAGACAGTTTTGGGAATATCTGAATCTCGAATTCGCAACTGATAATAGCCCGATCTCAAATCTATTTTTGAGAACACTGAGGCTCCCTTCAGTTGGTCGAACAAATCATCGATGCGCGGCAACGGATATTTGTTCTTTATCGTCACTTTATTCAGCTGACGATAGTCAATGCACAACCTCATGGTTCCGTCCTTCTTTTTCACGAACAATACTGGTGCACCCCAAGGTGAGAAACTTGGTCGAGCGAAACCTCTATCCGTCAGTTCTTGCAACTGAGCTTTCAACTCCTTTAACTCGGTTGGTGCCATACGATACGGAGCTATCGAAATCGGCGTAGTCCCAGGTACAAGCTCAATACCAAACTCTACCTCCCGAACAGGTGGTAAACCCGGTAATTCTTCCGAAAAAACATCCGGGTATTCACAAACCACCGGCACAGATTCGGGTTTCTTTTCTAATTCTTTGTCATCAAGTACATACGCAAGGTATGCTTCGCACCCTTTTCTTACATATTTCTGTGCCAACATTGCTGATATTACAGCTGGCATCCCCTCCAAGTCCGCAGACTCAATTCGGACTACTTCGTTATTTGCGCACCTCAAATCAATAGTCTTGCTCTTGCAATTCACAATCGCATCATGCGCGGTCAACCAATCCAAACCAAGGATAACATCAAATTCATCAAACGGCAAAAGCATCAAGTCTGCCGGAAAACAGGAACCTCGAATTTCCAGGGGACATTTCTCACACACTTTGTCGACAAGCACGTAATGACCCAAGGGATTTGACACCCGAATTACGAACTCAGTAGACTCAATAGGTAAAGTCTTACTGGATGCTAAGGTTTCACATATGTAAGAATGAGTAGAACCGGGGTCAATCAAAGCAATTACATTAGTATCAAAGAGAGTGAATGTACCGGTAATAACATCAGGCGAAGAAGCATCCTCGCGGGCACGTATAGCATAAGCTCTAGCAAGCGCACGAGCTTCGGATCTGGTTATATCATCTCTAGATCCTCTCTGACCACCACCAGTATTGCTCGCATTTCCAGATGGTCTACCCCGAGCAGTGGTAGCACCCGGTCTCCCACTCTGATTTACATTCTGTTCCGACAACCTCGGGCAATCTTTAATGAAGTGGTCAACTGATCCGCATTTGTAACAGGAGCGGTCAGGGAATCTACAACTCCCCGAATGCCATTTACCGCAATATCGGCATTTCATTCTGTCTCGACGTTCATTCCTAACACTGGCGAGTGAAGTGCCTCGTGTACCTACAAGGGGTCGATCACGATCTCGTCTAAAAAAACCCGAAGTGCCTCTAAACTGGCCCGCATCATCCCGAAATCTCTTCGATGCCTGTTGAAGAGACCTTCCCGAGGATCTTTTACGAAACTCTCCAGTTCCCTCATCAACTCTTTGCTTTTCTTTTCTAAGCTCTTCGGCTTTACAAGCTCGTTCAACAAGTACCACGAACTCTCGTATTTCAAGAACGCCAACGAACATTTTTATATCTTCATTCAGCCCATCCTCGAAGCGTTTACACATAATAGCTTCGGACGAAACACATTCCCAAGCGTATTTGCTAAATCTAACAAATTTTCGCTCGTAATCAGTAACCGACATGGAGCCTTGCTTAAGCTCAAGAAATTCCTTCCGTTTTTGATCAACAAATCTCTGACTGATATACTTTTTCCGAAACTCAGTTTGGAAAAACTCCCAAGTTGCTTGCTCTCGGGGCACAACAGAAGTCAGAGTACTCCACCAATAGTAGGCAGAATCACGTAGCAAGGAGATAGCACACTTTAGGCATTCATCGGGTGTACAAGATAGCTCATCGAGTACCCGGATAGTGTTGTCCAGCCAAAATTCAGCTTGCTCGGCATCATCGCTATCCATAGCCTTAAATTCAGTAGCCCCATGTTTTCGGATTCTGTCAACTGGGGGCTTATTTGACCTTATTTGGTCAGTTACCGGTGGTATTGTAAGTGCGGGGGTAGTATTTGTCGGGAATGGAGGTTGTGGAACAGCCATATTAGTTCGAATGTATTGGTTGAACCAATCATTCATCACGCTATAGAATGCTTGTCTAGCTTCATCATTCGGATTACTAGCATTAGGTTCAGAGTCTGCCGGCACTGTCCCTTGTGCGGGAGCAGGCGCTACACTCTCAAATCATCAGCTACCTCTCGGTCACGATCGGGATCCATTACTATAAATAAACACATTTACAATTGTCAGAAATCACCACACTATCAAGTAATCACATAAAATGGCATGTATAGCTAGACCCAAAACATTACGGTAGTCCTAGAATCGACTAAACCGTAGCTCTGATACCAATTTAATGTAACACCCCGAACCCGAGACCGACACCGGAGTCGGACACGAGATGTTAACAAACTTTGAAAAATTTTTCCAGACACTGCCCAGTCTGAGTACTAGTCGCTTCAAAAATCATATCTTGAGTTTCACAACTCGAAAATCAGTTTTGTGATTTTTCCCTGAAACTAGACTCATGTCCCCACCTATGTACTTTTTTCTAGAATTTTTGGTTGGGCCAATTAGTACAGTTTATTAGTCAAATTCTCCCATGTTACAGGGGTCGACTACACTGACCTTTTCCCATTACGACTTGGATATCTCTCTGCACAGAGCTTCAATACTGATGCCGTTTGTTTCTATGGAAACTAGACTCAGAGAGGAATCCATACATATATGGTATGACCACTAATTATCTCTGGTCAATTTATAGTGAATTTCCAAAGTCGGAACAGGGAATCCAGAAACTGTTCTGGCCCTGTTCCACAAGAACCCGAATATCTCTTACTGTACTGTTCATATGATTGTTTCGTTACTTTCATATGAAGTAGATTCATCAAGGTTCGATTACATAATTTATTCACTATTTAATTCCACTCCTACGAATTCTTGTGATTTTTCCAATCCACACCACTGCTGCTGTCAGCCTCTGTTTTCAAAGTAAACCTTACCTATTTTCGGGGTTTCATGGACCAACTAGGGCCTTGTCATACATATGCCCACATATGATCATACTTAGCCATTCCAATGGCTGATCATTTGCTCAACACTTCCATTCCAACTATAGTTACATCATGAAACCATCTATACATTCATAAACACGAATGGTCTAATGCCATACTCCACTTCTACAAGCCATTTTCGCATGGCTGTACACTTATACATTTCATAAAGTACTCGAAAAACAACAATGGGTAGTCCTATACATGCCATATCAAAATTCAACCAAAATAGTACCCAAAAGAGCCTTTGATAGTGTGGGCGACTTCGACTTCAAGATCCCGAGTCCGATAGCTGGAGAACCAAAAATCTATAAAACAGACGAGCAATGGAACGAAGTAAGCAATTTATGCTTAGTAAGTTTTGAGCAAGAAATTCCAGCATAACGAAAGCATAGCACACATTTAGCTAAACGGAATATTTCATAATACACAATTTTTCCGATATCAAACTTACTTCACAACGTTAACCCTTATGTACATACACAAAAGACCAACTTAGCCGAAGGCCGGTAGCTCGTTCATCAACTGAACGAATATTTATTTGTAAGGGCTCGATTAAATTCAACACATACATAACATATCCCAATATTGGGATGTTTTTCGAGTATTAGCTGGAATTTTACAGCAAGCTCATTCATTACCAAAATCACGTGCCTTCGGAATTTAACCGGATATAGCTCCTCGTTCAAGTGCCTTCGGGACATAGCCCGGTTATAGTAACTCATACAATGCCTTCGGGACTTAACCCGGATTTTAAAACTCGCACGAATGCCTTCGGGACTTAACCCGGAATTAGTATCTCGCACAAAGGCCTTCGGATCTTAGTCCGGATATAGTCACTTAGCACAAAGCCTTCGGGACTTAGCCCGGACAGCATTCAATTAATCATGCACATCTGACAATAATTCATGGCACATTCATATTTCATTTTCATTTGCAAAACTCAAACACAAGGCACATATCGTCCTTGCACATTCGGCTCAATAGCCACACATAGAGCATGATTTAATCACATCGTAATTTAAGCTCTCTTACTCAAGAACTTACCTCGGGTGTTGTGGAACGATTCCGCTAACTATTCGACCACTTTTTCCTTCCCTTTATCGGATCTATTTCCCCTTTGCTCTTGAGCTTAATTAAACAAATAAATTGATTTCATCATTTAGGCATCGAAAAGATGAACACAAGGCACTTAGCCCATATTTATACATTAGACATTAAAGTCACATACATGTGAAATCATGCATCAACACAACATATTAGCTAATTTTTCCCCCTTGGCCGAATATGCATGTCTATTTTTGGGGTCGATTTCGACACTTAATACACACATATACACACTAGTAAAGCATCCTCCCCCTTTCCATCAATTTAACACATGCATTGCTCATTAACATGCAAAGTTACATTCGGCCTTAGCACACAACTTGCTAGCCGATTCTTCTCCATTTAGCAACCAATGCACATATGTGCTCACACAAAAATGCTAAAAAGGAGGTTCAAGAATCATCAAGCCATCATCACATGCATCATTAACAAGCTTCATATTTTGCATGCAATGGCATTAACACAACCTCCACCTAGGCCGAATCTTAACTCATCCTCATGCCTCATCACCACAACATCAAACACCAACCAAGAATGATGCATCCATGGTCAAATGTCATTTCCATCACATAGCAAGATTTAGACCATGGGCTAGGTAGAACTCAAGCTAACAACTAAAACATGCATGCATCTCATGGAACATCATCAAACATACCTTAGCCTAGCTACATGCATGGCCGAACCTCTTCACCTTTCTTCTTCCTTCCTCCTTAAAATTATTGGCCAAGGATGAACCAAAGGATGAGAAATTTTTTTCTTTGTTTTTCTTTCTAGTTTCGACAAGTATGAAGATGAGAAAAGGATGAACAAAAATTCTCTCCTTTCTTTTCTTTAGCTCACGGCAATGGGGGGGACAAACAACTACACACATATTTTTTTTTTGTATTCACCATACTCCTTTTCATTATTTTATGCCCATGCCCCTTATTTTATTTGTTTTATCCCAACATTTTATGACACAAATTAACATATTTTATTTGTGCCATACTTATGCCAAAATTTCCATAAAAAAAATTGTACAATTGCTCATCATGCCCATCATGGCCGGCCACCTTGTTTTAAGGTGGGAAGTTTGACATGCAAATCCACCTATTTCATACTATAAGTTATTTGGCCACTACAAATTAGCCTATAGCATTTGCAAAAATTTTCACATGAGTCACATTTCAAAATTTCACTCACAATTGGCAAAATCAAAGCATGAAATTTTCACATATGCACTTTCACATGAAATAAACATAGGATATAACATCTAATTATTATTGTGACTCGGTTTAGCGGTCCCGAAACCACTTTCCGACTAGGGTCAATTTTGGGCTGTCACACTGAGACCTCGATTTACGAAATGACCGTTATGCCCTAAAGGGCAAGATGACTAAAATGCCCCTACATGTTATATGATTGTTATTATATGCCATTTATGAGATGTTTGCATTCTTGTGATATTATGTTGCATGGGGGATGGGATCATTTATTTGGAAGAAGTATATGATTTGTTAGGGTCGCATGGTCGCTTAACGACTGTGGATCCACCGACGGCTTAAAGCCATTATGTGATTGGCAGCTCTGTTACGAAATTGGTTAGTGCTGCAACCGGTGCTACATCAGGAGTGTAGGGATGGGTGGGTCGATTAAATCCCCACAGGAGTGTAGGGTTCGATGGGATACGGAGTACAGGGTTGGTTGGGTATTTTTCCATTGCATAATCTGATTCTGATTGTGACATAGGCTTAAGCCCAACTGAGGCTACTATAGACTAAGGCCCAAGTGCCACTGTTATTGTGATGGGCTTAGGCCCAAATTGATGTGAAGTATGCTATATGATCAATAAGGGTTGTACACACTAAGTTTTCGTAAACTCACCCCCTCTTTTAAATTTTTTTCAGGTAATCCTCAGTAGGCGGTTCGACGTATGGGAGGAGTCGGAGGTGGCCACATTACGAACAGCTTTAAATATTCGTATTTTCTTTACATTACTTAAATTACTTTTTCTTTGGGTTTTTGATGTAATAAGGCCTTTTCTCTAATTTTCTAGCTTTTAATTTGGGGGTTTTTAACTATTATGATTTATTTCTATTAAAGGTAGAGCGCGGTTTTCCAAAATGATAATTGTTTTCATAACATTACGTTTTCGCAACATTGATGAAATGCTTCCGCAACAAATATGTTTTTTAAAAGTAAGGCTGGTTTAAAATGGCTAGCAAATAATAAAGTTGAATTTTGAATTAAACAAAGGGGCTTTTCTTTTTCAAGCGAGATTTATTAATAAGACAAAGTTTTTCGAAAAAGCATTTTAATGTGACACGCCAGATTCGGTCATAACGTCTAGGCCGGGTTTGAGGTGTTATCGAAAATCAAAGTGTTTGAATTGTAAGCATTTATAAGCCGGGGTGGTTTGATAAGAGAATTGTTGAGAAATAGATAAGTATCGGTATAGGTATATACAGAAAACTAATTCAAGTAACGAGTAAGAAGAAGTTGAGAACTTATGAGTTATGATATGGATGAACTTTACGTTAGCTCATTGTTTGATGCTTTAAATTTAATTTTGTAATCCATTTTGAAATTTTAATGAATATTGTGATTATTTCATATTTGCATACAAACTTACTAAGCTTTATAGCTTACTTTGTTTAATTTTCAATGTTTTATAGTTTTACAAAGCTAGCTCGGATCTGTGGATCGTCAGAGACTTCATCGCACTACCAAACATATATTTGGTACTTTTGAGTTGTGTAAATATGTTATATGGCATGTATAGGCTCGTGTCATTTTGGTATGTTTGATGAACATGTAATTAGGCAATTTGAGTTGGCTTGTGATGATGAATTTGTTAATGTATAAAGATGTGTAAATGGCCTTGTTTTGAGTTAGGTAATTGACCTATATTGAGTAAATGAGGTTGAATTAATAATGCATGTTTGGAATGGTTTAACTAAATGAAATATATATGTGAATTATGTATAGTAAGGCAAGTTGAATTAATAGGTATTTTAATCGGTAAATGGTATTGAATAGAGTATTGAATTCATTGAAATGGATATAGTATGATTGTGTATTGGTTGATGACTTTTGGCTACATAATTGTGTCTTAAAACGGTACCAATTGATCTTGTATAGGCATATGCAAAATGGGTGGCAAAATGGCTTGGTAAATGGCCTATTTTTGTCCACATGGGCAGAAAGACGAGCATGTGTGACACATGGTCATGTTACACGGCCGTGTGTCCCTTAACATTGATTTTGAAAACTAGTCAGTAAGCTCCACACGACCTCACACATAGGCGTGTGACTTGGCCGTTGGCATAAGTCAATAGACCCTACAGGTTGGACAGGCCTAATACACGGCCTGGCACACGGGCGTGTATAGTCATTTTTAAGGCGCACGGGTTATCCACACGGGTGTGTGTGTTGGCCGTGTGACCCAAGTCAAAGAGTTACACGGGGTTGGACACAAGCTGGGACACAACCATGTGCTCCCATTCCGAATGTCCACATGGCTTGTGACATGGGCGTGTCTGGTGGCCGTGTGAGACACACGGCCTGGCCACACGGGCATGTGTCCCCTGTTTTGAGAGATTTTTCAAAGCTTCGTAAAAGTTTCTTAAGTTATCGGTTTAGTCCTGAACCGCTCCCAAAGTATGTTTAAGGCCTCATAGGCTCGTATAAGGGATAAATAGATTGAATTTGAATGATTATTGTATGAAATGAATGAATGTTTGAGAAAAGTATGTTTATATGTATTGTAAGTCCAGTAATGCTCCGAAACCCTATTCTGACGTTGAATACAGGTGAGGGGTGTGGCGCCTGCACCTAGGAAAAATTTTGAGATTTTGCGAAAAATTCTCTGAGTACTCGGTGTAGTCCCGACTCATTTCTAATGCATGTTTTGGACCTTGAGGGTTCATATAAAGGACTTTATGTTTGAATTCTGACATGAATACTATATAAAATGAAATATTTGTTTACTTGATCTGTATAGTTCGGTAATGCTTCGTAACCCTGTTCTTGTGACGGATACGGGTTAGGGGTGTTATACATACTGTTTTAAAGTTCAATGATTTGGAAAATTAAAGAAAAATTACCTGAGTATTGATACACTCCCAAAGGTATCAATACCTCATAGAAAGTATCAATACAATCCTTATTGTATCGATATTATAGGCTTTAATAGTCACTAAATTGAGACAACTTACTCAATTATGAATTTTTAGAAATAATATACATTTAAGGGAACTTCTTTAAAATTTTTTTATATAATTATAAATTTAAAATTATTGTTTATAATTCCATAAAATAAATTATGAATTCTTAGATTTTTTAGAATTTTTTGAAATATTTAAATTTGTTTAGAATTATTGTTAAAAAAAGTTGTAAAATAATTGAATATTTTAGTTATAATTTAACGGTTAAATTAGATATTAACCCTTGAGTTACTGTGTCGTGTCATCATTCGTTAAGAAGAATAACAATAGTTAAGAAACAATTTAATAAGGTGGATGAACATATTGTAACATTTGATAGTTGGGAGGTAGAAATAAAAACTTAGCATTTGTTTAGTGATTAGTTTTCGTAGTTTACCTTTTTTTTAATGTGAGTAGGTGATGGAATGGCAAGTTGCTCAATTATGAGTTTTAAGATTAATCTCATTTTCTTCAAACTTATGCCTGGAAGGGATTTTCTAATATTTGTCAAGTACTAGTATCTGGCTTATGTGTTGGTGCTTTTAGTTTGTTGAAAAGTTTTTAGATGTTTTGTGGTGTTAAGGAGTGTGCTTGATTTTTTTTGGTGTTATTTTATTTTTGCGTCTGCTTAATTGTTATGTAATTGAACTTTGGGCACTTTTATAGAGTATTTTTACTCCAATGTTTTACTGCTTTCCAGAGTTTTCAAGTTGTTTATATTTAGCAACGGCTTGCATTTATTTATTTATTTATTTATTTATTTCATATTTAGCATAACGTCTTCAATACGTTTTAGGATTTGTCAAGTGTGATTATTACAATATTTCTACTAACCATTTGGTTAGTTATAACTTTTTATTTTAATAAAATATTTAACATTTTTGTCTGAAGCAATAGATTTTAGTTAATTAAAAAAACGAACTTCAAACTCGAGTAACGATATCACTTTAAGGAAATAAAAGCCTAAGTACACGTTTGTTAGATTCTGTTTTTGAGGGTATATGCTCACATTTTTTATGTCAATGTCATGGGGCAACAGTTTACATCCAATAAAACGCCTGAAGATGGTGCAATCGAGTCGCACCAATCGAGTCGCACCACTTGGCACGACCGCAACTTTTGTAGTGGACTTTACCGGACAAAAGAATGTAACATGTCTAGTTATAGCAGCTATCAAGAAAGCTGGCTTATTGCATCCCATCTTTTTAGTGGTTGTAATGCAAAACTACATGGTTTGAAAGGACGGAGATTGAATAGAACTGGAAGGCAAAACCTAAAGGCGAACTTTTGGATTTGCAATTAGTTGACTCGAAAAAGAAATAATTATATTGTGTTAATTTAGGAAGTGAAATGAATCTAGTCATTTTATTCGTAGCTTTAGCATCTAATTACTACTGCTTTTTAAGTTTGCATTTGCTTTACTTATTATGACAAATTGATGTTGCTGCCTCCACTTTGTCTTTGTCTGCTGCTTTGGATTTTATCAATACTTTGACAAACTGGAATCAACAATAAAATAAATAAAAGTTGTCGAGTGAAATTTATTGGATTTCTTTACATGAATCAATAGAATTAAGTATAAGTAATCATTTACTTTATCTTCATACTAACCAAAAACGTGTTTTCATTTGAATTTTTTCTTCAAATTCAGTTTATGCCTTTTCCAAAATGAAACTGTGAATTGAAGACCCCTTAAGCCTGGGTTTTTTGATGCAAGCAATCCATTACAATAGCAGAAAGAGGGAATAAATTACAAACAAAAAAAATCGAATGGTTTTAGTGTGAAAGACGGCACTGTCACCAAATTAAGATGTCCACCGATCAAATTAGGGGAGGGCCTTGGGCATTTCGACTTTTGGGAGACTTATCTGATAGTGCTTTTTTTTTTTGGTTTGGGGGGGGGGGGGAGGGGGGTTCTCTTTTGAGCTTGTTTTCCTTAGTAGAGGAACGGGGAATGGCAATTCAGTTGAGAATTGTTTTATAGGTAAATGGGACTCCCTTTGCACCACTCTTACATTGGCCCAAACTTGAAGGCACATTTTGGATTCTTTTGGTTGTAGACGGCTGAAGTGATGTTGACTGTTGAGGCCGATGAAAAGTCGCTTCAAGTATGTAGAAGGAGACGAAGAAAGAGTAATTAATTACATTTTTTATGGAAAATTGGAATCTTTTAAACCCTTAATGAGAAATTATTAAAATAGAGTTTTCTATAAATACTCTGACGAGTTTTTAAGTGATGATGTATCAATTTACATGAAGAAAATGATGGCGTACCAACTCACATAGATTTTGAGTTTTAATTGAGTTTTAATTATTTTACACGGTTTAATTTATTTTAAAGATTTAAGTAAACAAATTTTAAAATATTATTAAAATATTACGTAAAACTTAAAATTTATAAAATTATTAATATTATAAAAATATGAAAGGATTATATATAGAAAAATTATTAAAATGATAAAAAGTATAAAAATTGTTAAATATTATAAAAATTACTAGAAAGTTATAAAATTAAAAGTTTTATTATTCTGAATGCTTGGAGTCTTTGGTTCAGGTAATAAGGAAACAGGAAGCTTGAAGTACAATGGCTACGTCACTTGTAAGGGGCATCAAGTGAGGAGTTTGAATGACAATAAATTTAGGTTTTAGTGATTTAAGTTCGGTGATGAGTAAGTATTGATTTTTGTTGAAGAAAATTGATAAGGGTCAATTAAACTTTCTATGTCACTTCCATTTTAATGTCACGTCAATCATCACGTCATTACTTAATGTCCCGTCAGAAGCTTCAATAAGAAACTCTATTTTAGAGACTCAATTTACTACAATTTTTTTGTTAGAACCTTAATTGATGTTAAATATTTTACAAAGTTCTAATAAATGCCTCCACATTAACTAGTTGACATTGAAATAAAATGACTTTTAAAGGATGACGATCATTAGATTCTTTATAACAATAATACTAAAAAAATTAAATACAAAAATGATATAGGAAATAGATTAATTACGAAAATGGGGTGTTTATTATAGTGTATATCGATGCTGCCAACAAGTCAGATGGCACCACCTTACTTTTTCCCAGGGGCGAAGCCAGAACAATTTGTTGGGGGAGCGAATGAAATTTTAATTTCTTATAGTCTAAATTTTTATAATGTTTAAAGGATTAAATCGAACTGTTATAATTTTAGGGGGGCAAAGTGTAATTTTACCTTTACAAATTTAAAATTTTTTAAAATTTTAAAGGGTCTAAATGGTAATTTTTCATTTTAGGGGGTCGGGGCCCATGCCAAATGTAACACCCCTATCCCGTAACCATCGCCGGAATAAGTAAGGGGCATTACCTGTAACACCCCGTACCCGAGACCGTTGCCGGAGTCGAACGCGAGGTGCTAACAGACTTAATTACTTTGTTTTCACAGTCAATTTAAAAAAAATTCCAGACAGGCTGGCTAACCGCGTCACTGTCGCCTTAAAAATCATATCTCGAGTTCCAAAACTCAAAAACTGATTCCGTAAATTTTCCCTGAAATTAGACTCATATATCCATCTCTAGAATTTTTGGTCAGGCCAATTAGTACAGTTTATTAGTTAAAGTCTCCCCTGATTCTGGGTTCGACTACTCTGACCTTCACGTATTACGACTTGGATATCTCCCTGTACAGAGCTTCAATACTCATGCCGTTTGTTTCTAATGAAACTAGACTCAAAGGGGAATCTATACATATAAGGCATGACTTCTAATTGTCTCTGGATAATTTATGGTAAATTTTCAAAGTCGAAACAGGGGATCCAGAAACTGTTCTGGCCCTGTTTCACGAGAACTTTAATATCTCTTAATATACTGTTCATATGATCGTTTCGTTACTTTCATATGAAAATAGATTCATCAAGGTTCGATTACATAATTTATTCACTATTTAATTCCATTCCTACAAATTTTAGTGATTTTTTCAAATCCACACCACTGCTGCTGTCAGCATCTGTTTTCAAGGTAAACTTTACCTATTTCGTGGTTACCATGGACCAACTAGAGTTTTGTCATACATAGGTCCACATATGATCATATTTAGCCATTCCAATGGCTGATCATTTGCCCAACACTTCCATTCCAGTCCATAGTCGCATCATGAAACCATATATATACATAAACACAAATGGTCTAATGCCATACTCCACTTCTACGAGCCATTTTCGCATGGCTGTACACACATACATCACAAAAGTACTTGAAAAACAACAAAGGGTAGTCCTATACATGCCATATCCAGAGTTCAACTAAAAGAGTACCAAAAGGGCTTTGATAGTGTGGATGACCTCGACTTCGATGATCCCGAATCCGATAGCTAACGAACAAAATCTATAAAACAGAGAGCCAAAGCAACGGGGTAAGCATTTTAAAGCTTAGTAAGTTTCAAGTAATGAAATCGGCTTTGACTAAAGTATTACATTCACATAGCTAAATGAATCACTTTATTAATACACATTCTCATAATCATACTTACTTCACACTTCATCAACATATACACACACAAGGTATCAACCTATCTAAAAGCCGAAAGTTCGTTAGTCGATTGAACGAATACTATTTAAAACGAATTGACTTTTCCGATGCACATGCAAACATACCTTATCGTTTGGGTTTTTCGAGCGTATTAATTGAATTTATTACAGCACAAAACGCTCACCTTCAAACCCAAGTTTCTTCGAAATTTAGCCGGATATAACCACAAGCACAATTGCCTTCGGGTCTTAACCCGGGTATAGCAACTCGCACAAATGCCTTCGGGTCTTAGCCCGGATATATCAACTCGCACAAATGCCTTCGGGTCTTAGCCCGGATAAAATCACTAGCATAAATGCCTTCGGGACTTAGCCCGGATATCATTCAAATGCTCATGCACACATATATCAATAATCATGACACATCCATATTTCATTTTCGTTACTAAGGCTCAAACACAAAACATTTATTAAACCTTTCCAATTTCGGCTCAATAGCCACACACAAAGAGCATGATTTCAATTGGCTTTATAACATAGTCTCTATGCACATTCGGCTATTCGTCATAGTATGACTAATCATTTCAATATAATTCAAGTAGGGTCATTACTCGAAGACTTACCTCGGATGTTGTCAAACGGTTTCGACGGCTATTCGATCACTTTTTCCTTCCCCTTATCCAACTTTGGTCCTCTAAGCTCTTGAGCTTAATTCAAACAGATAGAGCTTATTTAATAATTTATCAATTTAACTATTCGATTAAATACATTTATATTATACAATTAGGTGCGAATAATTTTATTGACTAGTTATTCAAGCATTATACATGTGCTCTACTCATGCACCACCGAATAATAGGACTAGCTTAATACCTTGCATTTTCGAATTCATATACATCATTTAGTTCCTCATAACATACATTTTGTCCCTAACCAACACAAGAGCCCAAAGCATCACTTACAATGCCGAATTCCAATTAAGTCTACCATCATAGCATTATCATATTTATGCACTTGGTAAGTTGCGTTTGAACACATTCGGCACTAGGTGTCCAAACCAATGTTCCTCGAACACTAAACCCAATTTATAACCAACTCAAAACTCCTTAACAACAAGCATTTAATAACAATGTACTTAACCAATTCCTTAAACATGCATTCGGCAATTACACCAAGACCATCTTAACTCGTTTCTCATCTTGCTAACAAAAACATAGTAAAGCAAATCTCCATACACAATGGTTATCAATTCATCCATTCACTAGGGACATGACCTAATGTTCAATAACAACCCCTCCTTTACCAAGTACACATTCGGCCTTGGTACATAATAAGGTAGCCGATTTCTTTCCCTTTAGCACCCATTGCTCACATATGATTATTTGTATAGTTCAAACACTCATCTATCTTTGCTCATCTAAATTTAACATGGAACAACAAAATTCACCATTGTCAAATACCATAGCCGAAAGCCCTAGTCCATAACACAAATCAAAATTTCTACATGGGTTACAAAAGTAGTTTGATATCTTACTCAAGATTAACAAAAATTTCATGAACTAATATAAACTTCTTACCTTGCTATTAGCCTAGGATGACCGAATGCCTCCCTCCCTACTTCCTCTTCACAATCGGCCAAGAAAAACAAAATGAGAAAGACTTTTTGTTCTCTTTTTTTTTTCCCTTTTCCCCCTTCTACACGGCTAAGAAGAACTAAAGTATGAAGCCTTTCCCTTCTTTTTTTTTCGGTCATGCATGAGAATGATGAACACATTTTTTTTCTTTGTTTTCTTCCTTCAATTTCTTATTAGTTTATTGCCCATGCTTCTTATTTTATTTTTCCATTAACACAACATGTTTCATGACATGTTTTGCCCATCATCCCTTGTCATGGCCGGCCACTAGTACTTAAATGGGGGGAAATTGACATGCAAGTCCACCCCTTTGATTACATGCACTATTAGGCCACTTGCATTTGCCTAGCACATTTCTAAATTTTCTCACATAAGTCCTATCAACTAAATTCACATGCAATTAACTAAATCAAAGCTTAAAACTTTCACACATTTATATTCACATATTTTAGGCAATAATTATCACATTCAAATAATTTGGTGACTTGGTCTAGCGGTCCCGAGACCGCTTTCCGACTAGGGTCACTTTAGGGCTGTCACATTACCGGACTTGTAACTCATGACAGAACGGTAAAACTTTTTTTTTTGATCATTCATTTGGATAAACACTAAACACAGCCAGGGATAAAATGTATACTTCTATAAGTAAACATTCAAAAGATGTCATTTTCGCATGGCTTATATACAATAACCAAATTATTCTTTTGCTACTAGTCTATTCTATACATGCCATAAGATAATCCAATCTAATGGCTACCGTAATGGTAGATAGTGTGATGAAGTGCTGACGATCCCCGAGCTAGTAGTCAGAATCCACAACCTACAGACCAAAAACATGAACGAACAGAGTAAGCTTTCGTAAGCTTAGTAAGTTTTAAGCAAAACGATAATTTTGTTGAATCAATGACATTTTTCACATATACTTAATCTAGATAAAATCTCATTTGACCCAATATATCTAACCAAAATTTCACATAATTTGATTCGCCTTTCTTTAGCCCTGAGCTTTAAGTCGCAAAGTGTTTTCATTCAATATCTTTGGTCATTCATTTCAACTGTTCGATGAAGTTAATCTAGAGCTTCATCTCGAACTATAATATCAATAAACGCATCACTTAACTCTCACATATATATACTTTCGTACAATAGTGATCTAGATGGTCGAATATTTCCAAAGCACATTCTTCATCAACTGAAGATGGATTCACATGGTAAGCACATTCTTCACCAATTTACAACTTTTAATAATCCTTTCCACTTGTTCATAATCGCATCCATATTTTCAAGTATTTCAACATGACAAGTACTAAATTTCTGTAGGCACCTAAAGAACCAAACATATTCCTTATTACATATACGTAAGTTTACAGAATATAATCCTTACCTTGTACTGGCACATCTAGCTGAACCCAACCCGTACTCAAATCATAAGGCCTTTGGGCAGAATATGCACTAATACATAAGAATATTTCATCCCATACTTCATTATACAAGCATACCATTACCAATTAGATCATTCTCATATTTGAAGTTATAATGTTGATCACATTTACATACCTTTTTGATACTAATAATTCACTTTGAAATCAATCCACCGACGAGTAAGTAATACGTACCTTAACATCTTTAAATACGTAATACTTATTTGATGGTAACTTACTGCGGATACTCAATATCAAAGTCTTACTTGAATCTTCGGGTCTTCAAAACCCGGATATAGTACGAGCACGAAGCATACGGACATTAATTCAGAATAATATTCCCGCATAAAGCCTGCGGGATCTTAACCCGGATATAGTACTGGCACAAATGCCCTTCGGGACTTATCACATTTATACACTTTCACATCCATCACATTGGCCATTCGGCCTTATCACATATATACACCTTCACATCCATCACATCGGCCATTAGGTCTTATCTCATATATACACTTTCACATTCATCACATTGGCCATTCGACCTTATCCCATATATACACTTTCACATTCATCACATCGGCCATTAGGCCTTGTCACATATATACACTTTCACATTCATCACATTGGCCATTCGGCCTTATCACATATATACACTCTCACATTCATCACATTGGCCATTAGGCCTTATCACATATATACACTTTCACATTCATCACATTGGCCATTCGGCCTTATCACATATATACACTTTCACATTCATCACATCGGCCATTAGGCCTTGTCACATATATACACTTTCACATTCATCACATTGGCCATTCGGCCTTATCACATATATACACTTTCACATTCATCACATTGGCCATTAGGCCTTCTCACATATATACACTTTCACATTCATCACATTGGCCGTTAGGCCTTGTCACATATATACACTTTCACATTCATCACATCGGCCATTAGGCCTTGTCACATATATACACTTTCACATTCATCACATTGGTCATTCGGCCTTATCACATATATACACTTTCACATTCATCACATTGGCCATTAGGCCTTATCACATATATACACTTTCACATTCATCACATCGGCCATTAGGCCTTCTCACATATATACACTTTCACATTCATCACATCGGCCATTAGGCCTTGTCACATATATATACTTTCACATTCATCACATTAGCCATTCAGCCTTATCACATATACATATCTTGTACATCAATTTCATCATAACAAAATTGACTTGGTATACTAGTCATTTACGGCTTATAGCTTCACTTTAATACGGATTTGGTACTTTGATTACCAATATTTAATCGATAGCTTATAAGCAACTCAAATAGTTTTATTAAGGTTTACAACATAATCACAAATTCAGCACAAGCTATTTTTCCTGCGAAACAGTCATTAAATTATTCGTAAATGGAGCTACGAAACTCCAAATGAAGTGCCGTTAATTTTACCTGAAAATAGACTCATACATATTTTAGCCAACAAATTTTCAGAATTTTTGGTTTGGCCAATCAATACCAGATTTTTCTTAAAGTTTCCCCTATTTCACTGTTTGACTATTCTGACCACTCTTAAGTACGAATCAAATTTCTCATTGTACAAAATTCAAAATATGTTCTAGTTTATTTTATTTGAAACTAGACTCACTAAGGCATCTAGTATATAAATTTTGTATTTTAAAAATTTTTGTACAATTTAAAATGATTTTCTAAAAACAGAACAGAGGATTACAGTGTCATTCTGCACTGTCTCACACAACTTTAAATATCTCATTATCGGAAATTCCTTTGCTTACACGGTTTATTTTATAAGAAACTAGACTCATTAAGCTTTAATTTCATATTTTATTCAGCCTCTAATTCAAGTCCATAAATTTATGGTGATTTTCTAAAGTCACGTTACTGCTGCTGTCCTAAGCAGATTATTTCAAATTACACTTAAATTTCCAAGCTCAAACACTTAAGAACTTATCATTTGAGCTTAGAACATATCATGGCCCATCATATCTTATTAAATCAACTCAATATGTTCTATTATGATTGAATTTACTCAACGTTTAATCACTTAAAACTTACCTCGGAAGTGGTCGACGACTAGATATCCACGGCTATTCATTTACTTTCTCTTTTCCTTTATCCGACTTTGATCCTCTTTGCTCTTAAGCTTAAGTGAAACAATAGATTGGCTTAGGTACTTAACTAATATTATTCACTTGACAATCACATTTGGCAATCATATATCATTTACAATATGTATTAATTAATAAAACATGCCATGACTCGATTTCATGCTTATTTAATCTATATCTAATTCACATTCACAAGCAAAGAGTCACTTAATTTATCATTCTTTCTTATACAAGAATTTAATCATATTGCCAAATGTCCTTAAGTGTACATGGTACATACATAAGGCATACATATACATAATTCATATTCATTCCATTTAAGTACTTAAAACTTACAAAGGAATCAAACTCAAATACTTAAGAACCTACTTTTCAAACACACCTATAGCCGAAACATATGTATATGAATATAAGATTTTCCCTCATTTGAAGAAAGCACAAATACATAATTCACTCTCTCACATACCCTTTTTGCACTTCACATTATCATATCCATTCAACACTTTCACTAAGTGTAGCCCAATATCTTATTCAACAACTAATTCGGATAACACATAAAGAACATCTCAATTTATATTCATCCAAAATCAAGCTAAAACTAAATTTAATTACTCAACTTAATATGCGCCATTTATCTACCAATTCAAATGACAAGTTGAATTCATGGTCGAATGCAACAATCAACCCAATTACATAATCAAATTATCACTTAGGTGCTAATTTGAATAATTCTCATACAACTATTATCAATACACATTAATTTTTGTATAAGCCCCCACATTGCCGATTTTCACAATCAACATAGTCACAAGGGCTCACCCTATCCACTCAAAGTTCAATTCACCAATTAAGCAAATGCTATTAATGCTAAGAATTTTTTTTTACAATTTATCCTAGTTTGCCGAAAGAAATTATGCCCTAATTCATGAACTTAAACAACATTGGCCAACTTTCCAAGCTCATTTGAGCCATCAAGCACATTTAGTTTGTTCATACTCAACTAGAATCAATTATCCTCCCAAAATCATTAAACATACAAAATATACCCCATTAAGCTCATGACCGATTGCTACATGCTTCATGAACACAAAAATTTTCACATGGGTCTTGTTGCAAGCTTCAAAACCAACCAAAATTCACAAATTTTCAAAGAAAATAACATGAACCTTACCTTATTTGAAGCCTTCTTTTGCCGAATGCCCTAAGCTCAAAGGTTTCTATTTTCTTTCTCAACTCACGGCAAGAAGAAGAAGAAATGGCCTTGTTATTTTCACCTCAAACATATTTTATTCATTTATTTTATTAACTTTTATTATTTCTATTTTATGAAACCATTTTCTTTAATATAAACAAATATATTATTAACATTATTTACTAACATACAAAGCACAAAATGCCAAAACAAAGTCATCATTACCTTCCACTAACATTAAAAGGGGAAATTTGACATGCAACTCCACTATTTTGCATGCATGAATCAACTAGTCATCACACATTTCCCCATCATACTTTCAAAGTTTACTACTAAGCCCTTTTTAGTGAAATTCACATTTATAACTCTAAGTTAAAACATCAAAAATGTCACACATGAATTAACACATATTATAGGCATCAAAATGAATATTAAATTATTTTTATGTCTCGGTTTTGTGGTCCCGAAACCACTTTCTGACTATGGTCAAATTAGGGATGTCACAACTCTCCCCCTCTTTAAGGATTTTCATCCCTGAAAATCTTACTAGCGACTACGTTAGGATAACGTCCTCTTGTTTTAAAACAAATACATAACATCAACTCAGATATTCATAACCCACATTTTCATTCATATATATATAAGCCGTAACATGGCCGAAAGTATACATGTTCTTAAACATCCTAATGAATATCCTTTATAACATTATCATATCTAAATATTCGACTTAACTTATTTCCAAAAGAAGATTAACTTCCACGTACCTGAACATTTAGTTCATTCAATACATCCATTCATATTTAAAGTTACCCGTATACAGTCGAATAGGCATAAAGCTTAACACAAGTGATGCCAGTGTACTAAACACGGTCTTACACACTATCACAAATCAATGCCGTCGTCCTAGACGAGATCTTACATGAAACGAAATCCGCACACATAGTGCCCAGTGACCAATCTCGCACACATAGTGCTCGGTTAAAGAATTCGGACACACAGTGTCTCAATTCATTCGCACACATAGTGCCTATATTCATTCATTATTACACATTGAATTAACTTAACCAAGTCTATAAAACATCATATAAGTACACTTTAAACGTGTCCTTTCATTTAATTTTGAATTCATATAGTAATGAACACTTAAACTTTGCTCGAATCACCGGCATTAAGCCTACTAGGCATGAAGGCCTGATTACACATCATCGGCACGAATGCCCTTCAGGACTTAGCCCGGATGTAACACCAGCACGAATGCTCTTCGGGACTTAGCCCGGATGTAACACCAGCACGAATGCTCTTCAGGACTTAGCTCGGATGTAACACCAGCACGAACGCTCTTCGGGACTTAGCCCGGATGTAACACCAGCACGAATGCTCTTCGGGACTTAGCCCGGATGTAACACCAGCACGAATGCTCTTCGGGACTTAACCCGGATCATCGTCAAGACCTTTAGCTCGGATGAAATCTCCATACAAAGCCAGCGAATTTTAATCTGGACATAATCTCTGCACATAGCCATCAGATCTTTACCCGGGCATAATCTCCACATATAGTCATCGGGTCTTTACCCGGACACAATCTCTACTTATAGTCATCGGGTCTTTAAGCCCGGATTCACATCACTGAGTCTCATACATATTTATTCACATGTTATCATGTTTCACATAGCACAAATCACATTTATAGTTTAATCAATTCATTCACATGTAAACATATAACATGATTCTTGACTTTAAGTCGTAAATATCATTCAAATCTAATACATGTATACTTCTTTTACTAAACTTTCAGCTCAATAAGCAATCACACAAAAGCATATATCCCCAATCTCTTTCTTTGTTCATTTCTCTAATAACCATTCGGCTACATAACATGTATAAGGTTTCTTTCTCAATAACCTTATTATGATAAGGACAATGGGACATCATTCATCTATCATACATGTATATCATGGCATTTTAAATTAAATACCAAATTCAATTACTCAAAACTTACTTATATTATACCCTTCTTAATATTGACACGTCATAAGCATGTCTCAGTCCTCTCAATACCATCTGCTACAGCTCGATCGGGATCAGAATTCATTACAATAAAAAAAACACACTTTAACTATTAGAAATCATCACACCATCATATTATCACTCTATGGCATGTATAACTAGACTCACATGTGCTACATTAGTCCTAGAATCGACTAAACCGTAGCTCTGATACCAATAAAATGTAACACCCCTATCCCGTAACCATCGCCGTAACCATCGCATGGCTTATATACAATAACCAAATTATTCTTTTGCTACTAGTCTATTCTATACATGCCATAAGATAATCCAATCTCATGGCTACCATAATGGTAGATAGTGTGATGAAGTGCTGACGATCCCCGAGCTAGTAGTCAAAATCCACAACCTATAGACCAAAAACATGAACGAACAGAGTAAGCTTTCGTAAGCTTAGTAAGTTTTAAGCAAAACGATAATTTTGTTGAATCAATGACGTTTTTCACATATACTTAATCTAGATAAAATCTCATTTGACCCAATATACCTAACCAAAATTTCACATAATTTGATTCGCCTTTCTTTAGCCCTGAGCTTTAAGTCGCAAAGTGATTTCATTCAATATCTTTGGTCATTCATTTCAACTGTTCGATGAAGTTAATCTAGAGCTTCATCGCGAACTATAATATCAATAAACGCATCACTTAACTCTCACATATATATACTTTCGTACAATAGTGATCTAGATGGACGAATATTTCCAAAGCACATTCTTCATCAACTGAAGATGGATTCACATGGTAAGCACATTCTTCACCAATTTACAACTTTCAATAATCCTTTCCACTTGTTCATAATCGAATCCATATTTTCAAGTATTTCAACATAACAAGTACTAAATTTCTGTAGGCACCTAAAGAACCAAACATATTCCTTATTACATATACGTAAGTTTACAGAATATAATCCTTACCTTGTACTGGCACATCTAGCTGAACCCAACCCGTACTCAAATCATAAGGCCTTTGGGCAGAATATGCACTAATACATAAGAATATTTCATCCCATACTTCATTATACAAGCATACCATTACCAATTAGATCATTCTCATATTTGAAGTTATAATATTGATCACATTTACATACCTTTTGATACTAATAATTCACTTTGAAATCAATCCACCGACGAGTAAGTAATACGTACCTTAACATCTTTAAATACGTAATACTTATTTGATGGTAACCTACTGCGGATACTCAATATCAAAGTCTTACTTGAATCTTCGGGTCTTCAAAACCCGAATATAGTACGAGCACGAAGCATACGGACATTAATTCAGAATAATATTCCCGCATAAAGCCTGCGGGATCTTCACCCGAATATAGTATTGGCACAAATGCCCTTCGGGACTTATCACATTTATACACTTTCACATCCATCACATTGGCCATTCGGCCTTATCACATATATACACATTCACATCCATCACATCGGCCATTAGGTCTTATCTCATATATACACTTTCACATTCATCACATTGGCCATTCGGCCTTATCACATTTATACACTTTCACATTCATCACATCGGCCATTAGGCCTTGTCACATATATACACTTTCACATTCATCACATTGGCCATTCGGCCTTATCACATATATACACTTTCACATTCATCATATCGGCCATTAGGCCTTATCACATATATACACTTTCACATTCATCACATTGGCCATTCGGCCTTATCACATATATACACTTTCACATTCATTACATCGGCCATTAGGCCTTGTCACATATATACACTTTCACATTCATCACATTGGCCATTCGGCCTTATCACATATATACACTTTCACATTCATCACATTGGCCATTAGGCCTTATCACATATATACACTTTCACATTCATCACATTGGCCGTTAGGCCTTGTCACATATATACACTTTCACATTCATCACATCGGCCATTAGGCCTTATCACATATATACACTTTCACATTCATCACATTGGCCGTTAGGCCTTGTCACATATATACACTTTCACATTCATCACATCGGCCATTAGGCCTTGTCACATATATACACTTTCACATTCATCACATTGGCCGTTAGGCCTTGTCATATATATACACTTTCACATTCATCACATCGGCCATTAGGCCTTGTCACATATATACACTTTCACATTCATCACATTGGTCATTCGGCCTTATCACATATATACACTTTCACATTCATCACATTGGCCATTAGGCCTTATCACATATATACACTTTCACATTCATCACATCGGCCATTAGGCCTTCTCACATATATACACTTTCACATTCATCACATCGGCCATTAGGCCTTGTCACATATATACACTTTCACATTCATTACATTGGCCATTCGGCCTTATCACATATACATATCTTGTACATCAATTTCATCATAACAAAATTGACTTGGTATACTAGTCATTTACGGCTTATACCTTCACTTTACTACGGATTTGGTATTTTGATTACCAATATTTAATCGATAGCTTATAAGCAACTCAAATAGTTTTATTAAGGTTTACAACATAATCACAAATTCAGCACAAGCTGTTTTTCCTGAGCAACAGTCATTAAATTATTCGTAAATGGAGCTACGAAACTCCAAATGAAGTGCCGTTAATTTTCCATGAAAATAGACTCATACATATTTTATCCAACAAATTTTCAGAATTTTTGGTTTGGCCAATCAATACCAGATTTTTCTTAAAGTTTCCCCTATTTCACTGTTTGACTATTCTGACCACTCTTCACTACAAATCAAATTTCTCATTGTACAAAATTCAAAATATGTTCTAGTTTATTTCATTTGAAACTAGACTCACTAAGGCATCTAGCATATATATTTTGTCTTTTAAAAATTTTTGTACAATTTATAATGATTTTCTCAAAACAGAATAGAGGATTACAGTGTCATTCTGCACTGTCTCACACAACTTTAAATATCTCATTATCAGAAATTCCTTTGCTTACACGGTTTATTTTATAAGAAACTAGACTCATTAATCTTTAATTTCATGTTTTATTCAGCCTCTAATTCAAGTCCATAAATTTATGGTGATTTTCTAAAGTCACGTTACTACTGCTGTCCTAAGCAGATTATTTCAAATTACACTTAAATTTCCAAGCTCAAACACTTAAGAACTTACCATTTGAGCTTAGAACATATCATGGCCCATCATATCTTATTAAATCAACTCAATATGTTCTATTATGATTGAATTTACTCAACGTTTAATCACTTAAAACTTACCTCAGAAGTGGTCGACGACTAGATATCCACGGCTATTCGTTTACTCTCTCTTTTCCTTTATCCGACTTTGATTCTCTTTGCTCTTAAGCTTAAGTGAAATAATAGATTGGCTTAGGTACTTAACTAATATTATTCACTTGACAATCACATTTGGCAATCACATATCATTTACAATATGTATTAATTAATAAAACATGCCATGACTCGATTTCATGCTTATTTAATCTATATCTAATTCACATTCACAAGCAAAGAGTCACTTAATTTATCATTCTTTCTTATACAAGAATTTAATCATATTGCCAAATGTCCTTATGTGTACATGGTACATACATAAGGCATACATATACATAATTCATATTCATTCCATTTAAGTACTTAAAACTTACAAAGGAATCAAACTCAAATACTTAAGAACCTACTTTTCAAACACACCTATAGCCGAAACATATGTATATGAATATAAGATTTTCCCTCATTTGAAGAAAGCACAAATACATAATTCACTCTCTCACATACCCTTTTTGCACTTCACATTATCATATCCATTCAACACTTTCACTAAGTGTAGCCCAATATCTTATTCAACAACTAATTCGGATAACACATAAAGAACATCTCAATTTATATTCATCCAAAATCAAGCTAAAACTAAATTTAATTACTCAACTTAATATGCGCCATTTATCTACCAATTCAGATGACAAGTTGAATTCATGGTTGAATTCAACAATCAACCCAATTACATAATCAATTTATCACTTAGGTGCTAATTTGAATAATTCTCATACAACTATTATCAATACACATTAATTTTTGTATAAGCCCCCACATTGCCGATTTTCACAATCAACATAGTCACAAGGGCTCACCCTATCCACTCAAAGTTCAATTCACCAATTAAGCAAATGCTATTAATGCTAAGAATTTTTTTTTTACAATTTATCCTAGTTTGCCGAAAGAAATTATGCCCTAATTCATGAACTTAAACAACATTGGCCAACTTTCCAAGCTCATTTGAGCCATCAAGCACATTTAGTTTGTTCATACTCAACTAGAATCAATTATCCTCCCAAAATCATCAAACATACAAAATATACCCCATTAAGCTCATGACCGATTGCTACATGCTTCATGAACACAAAAATTTTCACATGGGTCTTGTTGCAAGCTTCAAAACCAACCAAAATTCACAAATTTTCAAAGGAAATAACATGAACCTTACCTTATTTGAAGCCTTCTTTTGCCGAATGCCCTAAGCTCAAAGGTTTCTATTTTCTTTCTCAACTCACGGCAAGAAGAAGAAGAAATGGCCTTGTTATTTTCACCTCAAACATATTTTATTCATTTATTTTATTAACTTTTATTATTTCTATTTTATGAAACCATTTTCTTTAATATAAACAAATATATTATTAACATTATTTACTAACATACAAAGCACAAAATGCCAAAACAAAGTCATCATTACCTTCCACTAACATTAAAAGGGGAAATTTGACATGCAACTCCACTATTTTGCATGCATGAATCAACTAGTCATCACACATTTCCCCATCATACTTTCAAAGTTTACTACTAAGCCCTTTTTAGTGAAATTCACATTTATAACTCTAAGTTAAAACATCAAAAATGTCACACATGAATTAACACATATTATAGGCATCAAAATGAATATTAAATTATTTTTATGTCTCGGTTTTGTGGTCCCGAAACCACTTTCTGACTAGGGTCAAATTAGGGATGTCACACCAGCCCCCTTAGAATCGCCTCTGCTCTTTCCCCAATCATCATGCAATCATATCATTTACAAATATATATATATTATTTGTGTTGCCTAACTAGTGGTGGCACTGGTATGTATTCTTTAAAAATACTTGAATTTTAACGGGTATATACAATGGTCTAAAAATAATAAAAAATTATTGGTGTTGTGTGACGCATCGGAGACACAACTTTAATTTTTTTAAAAATGGCTAAAAAAAATTTGTTGAACTGAAAAAAAGATTGGCTGACGTCAAATGGTGCCGCTGATGTGTTAGGCGGCATCGATTTGAAAATTGAAAATCTTACCATTTAAATAGGCGCTGCCACACTATCAGACGGCACCAACCCTTTATATAATATCCCATCGCCGAACCAAAATACGATTTTCGTAAGTTTAACAAAAAAAGAGAAAAAAATTGTGTCTAGCAAAATGGGAGATAATAGAAAAAAAGTGATTTTTTTTTTGTTTTGCAACAGGGGAGAGCAAAATAATTGGTTTAACAAAACGAAAAAAAAAAGAGTTGTTAGAAATCAAAATTGAATATCAACATATTTCCTTTCATTTTAGACTTCAAAAATCAAGTTTGAGTTTATAAGGTTAGTTTTTTTTGTAATTTTATTTTATTTTATTTTATTTTCATAATTAGTAATATGAGATGCAACTTATATTGTTTGATAAAAATGTTTTTCTTTAAATGTTATGGATTGTTTTAATAAGAACTAATATATATTTTTAATTTTTAATTTATTTGATAGATTTAGTATTGAAGATGAATCATTAATTCTTTGTATACGTTCATTTCAAGAAGATAATTTTACAAATAACAGTTGGTTGTATATTTGAATCGCGCCATCAAATAGGAATGATCTTTAACAAGAATGTAAAAGTCAATGAAACAAAACAAAAAATTAGTGCAAAAATTTCTTGACGTTGTGGGAGAAGGATGTCTAGACTATTCTACAATTTCTAGTTTTGTCAAATCAGTTGAAATATAAGAAAATGGAATTTGTAGAGGATAATGACATGGAAACCATGATCGCATTATATTGCACAGCTTGGAACGTTGAACCAGTTGAGTTGTTCACTGAGTTAGCAGAAGTTAAGCCCATTCAAAATGTCACTCCATTAAGTCAACAATATGGAGTTTAGTACTTGAAAACAGAGGTTTCGAGATTGTTTGTTAATAGGTGATCGTCTGTAAATGGGTTTGACTTTGTTATAAATGTTGGGTGGGTGGAATGGTGCGATTATAAAGTGACATCAACATGGGTCAAGAATCTACAGAATGCTTCAACTGTGTATAACAACCCTAATTCGGGTCCTCGTTTACAGACACATTCATTAGTGATTGGTTCCGATGCAGATGGTAAAAATGATGATGGTGATTTTGATCATCAAGGTGAAAATTTTAGTGACTCGGATCTTGATAATGTCCTGAAGTCAACAATGAAGGCGCAAATGATGCTGATAATGTATATATCCCTTCGCTCAAGAACCCAACTCGTTTCATTATTATACGCAAGGACCCTAGGGCCCACATGTAGAGCGTGAATATCTTGGTGTTGCGCATGCATTTGAGTTCCCAGAATACCTAAATATAATACCTTTGCATAGGTTGGTGGCATATTTCAAATCAGAAGAGTTGGTTGTAGGTCAATAATATGCAAACAAGAAGGGATGTGTATTTATCATCAAGCGGTAGAACACTGATCGCCTCTAAACGTGTTATCATTTATAGAGAAATATTGCACCAAAAATTTATATTAAATTAAATCGGCAGTGTCTACAAGCGTACGAGTCACATTGTAATATAATATATGTTACTACGGAACATTGATAAGTATTCCAAGGATCGTACCCAAGGGATTGCAAATTGGAGAAACTATTATTAAATTAATTACAGAAAATAATTACTAATATAATCAAGTCATGGATTAGTAGTGTGAATATAATTTGAGATTTTAATTAAACTAATTAAATTAACTAACCAATGGTATTTCCTATTCCTAGTGTCGATAATGAAAGCCACTAGTCTATGATTGATTAAATTCCTAATTAATAAACAAAAATTTAACTAATTTCAAAATTCAGGTTTTAATCTGAATTAGCTATTAATTAACTAGTATTACCTATCGGGTCTACTAATTTATTAATTGTTGGACACTTGCTTATCTTCCTTCCTCACTTTCTCCTTCAAGATAAACTACGTTTTACTCGGCTTGACTTGGCTCCTCGCCTCGTCTCCCCTATGATTACTTCTTAGGATTGTCAAGTGTAGGGGTGAATGGAATTCACTCATGAAGCTAAGGCTTTTTACGTAGAAGATGGATGGAGCAAACAACGACCTTCTTAGCTACTCAGCCTGATACTATAGTGGAGTGCCCCTAATTGTCCTTTTTATTTATTACACACTCTTGCTTAAGCTTGCTTTTCTAGCCAACAGCATGATGGAGCAAACAAAGTGTTGTTGACCTATTTGGTAATTTTAAGCATTTGAGTGTCTATTGGTAATTCTTTAAGTAATGCTTTGGCAATTTTACTGAGTTTAGCTTCAATAATCTCTAAAAAACATTAAACTCATTATAGTCTAATTATAATTGAGGTTAGGATATCTCATTTTTAGGATTCGATCCTCAAGCAACCTGACCTAAACTAAATTCACCTAATCAAAAGTCACATGTTCTAAATTTACTAAACAATTAAGCTCATCATCGAACATCACAAGTGAAAATTGTACTAATCATAGTCTAACCAGTTCTTGGTAGTTATGTGGCAAAACAAATTTGGCTATACTAGAATGCCTATACTAAAGTAAGCATACTTACTAAAAACATGATGCGTCCTAAATGCTCAATACATCCCCAATCCTAAGGGATGCATTGTCCTCAATGCATGAACATCAATGTAACATGAATGCAGGAATATATATATACAGAGAATGTCATAGTAAAAAAAAATGCATGAATATATAATGAGAAGAGAACTTCCCTGACTTGGATGTTGGTGATTGTCTCTTCATTGTTTATGGGTGGATTTGCACGCACTGTGCTTATAACATAGCTTCCTTTTCATTGAATGGAGTGGCACATCCTTCCCTTCTTTATCAGACTCAATGATGTCATTAATGATGCGATCAATTTCACAGTCTTGGGTAGTCATTACTTCAGGTGGTATGGGTAGAACAGTTTTTTTACCCTTCTTGGTAGCTTTAGCGGTAGGTGTGAGTTCATTTGCTTATGATCGTCACACTCAATATTTAAGGATTTTTGTTTTCTCAGGCTCATCCTCAGCTACATGCACTGTGTCACGAGTAGCTTTCATGCTTGCATATTCAGTTCTGTCAGAGTGGGTTTTAATCGGTTCCTCCTCAGACTTGGAAAATGGTAGCAAAGCTATTGGGAAATCAGGGAAGTCAAGCATAGGTTTTGTGAAGTTCTTCTGCAAGGGCCATTTTAGAGCCACATTTCTATCCCTTACATAGGACCAGTAGCATGCCTGATGCATGCTTGTAATCGTGAATTTGATTACAAGATGTTGAGTTGCCTGATTGTCTAATATTGTATCCTTTCGAAATAGACTTTAAGGTGAAAATGGGGTTAATGGTTATTGATTCAATAGAAAGGATGGAAATGGTGTTGGATGGATAACTTGCATGAAATTGACACTTAGAAATGAACCAATGATATGAAAGATCGTGACCCGATTTCTATAAAGTGAAATAACAAACAAGTCTTTGAAGAAAAAGAAGTAGAAGTAAACTGTAACCCGCTATTTAGCAAATAGGAACCAGTAATATGTTAGAACGCCACACTTCAGAACAAAGAAAGAAAGGAAGTTATAAGTTCAAAAGAAAAAGGTTTGATGCCACAAGGAGTACCTTGATAGTCTAAATAAGTTCTTTCAAGAACAATGAGATAGAATTCTTGCAATAACTCAAAAATATTCATTCATCATTCACTCAACATAGTCTTTCCTTAACATTGTCCTTTTACAAGCTATTTATAAGCACTAATATGACTATTCAAATTCGACATTCATACCAGCTATTAACAAAATATTAAAATTTGGTTATAACTTTTAATGGGCAGCCAAAGAGTCATATCTTTTCAATTTATTCATGCATAGCTGAAAAGTCATGCCTTTTCACTTGATGAAGGCTTAATGGTCCTTTAAATGTGCTGCTTGATGTCCCTTCATTTTCCCCTTAACCAAATGCCTTAATGCTTGTGTATTCATCTCTTTAATTGGCACCATAACTAGCTTTGAGTGCATGAAACCGATTAGACTTGACTTGGTCCATTTGACCAACCACCGTAATGAGCTTTGAGTGCTTCAATATCCACCAAAAATGTTCCCTTTATGCACCACCAATTAAGTGACCAAATGCACACTCTTTTATGCCAAAACTAAACAACCATTTGAATGTGACAGTATTTGATTCTTCTTGGCAAACGAACAACCCTATTGTAGCTTTAAAATATGTGACTAGCCTTTTAGACTTTCCTACAACAAACTATTGAACACACAATTAATTTATTTAAGAAAAATTAAGCACACTATAACTTATGCATTAAAAACTAACAGCCAAATTAAATAACATACTTAAATAAACAAACTCAAACATATTTAACAACTAAGATGCTTAAATGCATGGTTTAAGATGTAAACTAAATGAACAAATGAGTTACTTAATGCGTGACTTAATTTAATGATGCAAACTTTAACTAACATAGGAGTTACATAATGCATGTCATAATTTATGATGCAAACTTAACTAACATGAGAGTTACATAATGCATGACTTTATTAAATGCATAACACATAGTGCATGTCACAATTAAAAGATGTAGATTAATAATGCAAGACATTAATTAAAGATGAATATAATAAACAAGACATAATTAAAAGTTGCAAAGTTAATTAAATTAAACAAACAACCACATGCAAAACATTGCATGGGCTTGTGACATTATTTTGGGTCCAATAAGGGTTGGATATCTCAAGTTCAGCCTAAACTTGCTGAATCAGGCCCATCATCACCTCTTTAAACTTCTTTGATCTAGCACGTGTTATAAACTTGATGAAATTTTCAATTAGATTCTCTCTTGAAATGAGCAACTTGGAGTTTAGTCCACTTAATGAACTCGAATGCACTTCAATCATTCCCGTACATGTATCAATGCATGCTGTTCTTGGCCCTTTGTCATCTCCTCGGCAAGTTGAAATTGCTAAATCTCAAATAGGACCATTTCTTGCTCCAATTGCTCTAATGATTGCAGCATTTGTTTTTCAAATGAGCTATAAGTTGGTGAGGCTTCTGCTGTGGGAAAGTACTTAGTAGAGGAGGTGGGTGCCTTACTATGCTGAGGTTGTTTTGATGTCTCCACTCTTTGAATTTTGGCAAATATAGCCCTTGACATTCCTCCCTTTCTTGGTGTGACGTCCTCATTGGCATTTAAAGGTACTTGAGCTATTTTGCAAATAGTAGTGCTGAGGGAAGGGAAATTGAGGCTGTCGACATTCTTCTCTGTACTTCATAGAAAATGACCCGACAAATATTAAGTTTTTGACCCACAAAGATTGAATGCAACAATAGAATTTTTTTCCTTTGATATTGTGGTGTTGTTGGTGGATGGCATTAGTCAACTTTTGAGGAAGTGGTACCAAACTTTACTTATGAGCTTTAGGAAGCCCTTTCAATTGTAACATTCTTGGCTAGAGACGGTCCATTGAGTGCCTGCAACACATAAATATTTTAATACATAATTCAAGTAATCAACAGGGATGGTTTTGGTGAATGGAGTATTCGTCTTAAACATCAGTTAACCTAAATTGGGTATTAATGTAGTCTTCATAAAATGGAACTGAGGTTCGATGAACATGGATAGAAGGATTGTCAGGAGAAGTGATGTTCGCATAGAACTCACAAACGACTTTCCCTAAAACATTATCTAGAAGAAAACAGAAAATTTTCCATCCATGCTTCTTAACAATGGAGGAAACTGACTCATCATGTAACACCCCTAACCCAAATCCGTCACCAGAATAGGGTTACAGAGTATTATCAAAGTTTACAATTTAACCAGACAAATAATTCAAACATTTCAAAACTGTAACACCCCGAACCCGAGACCGACACCGGAGTCGGACACGAGATGTTAACAAACTTTGAAAAATTTTTCCAGACACTGCCCAGTCTGAGTACTAGTCGCTTCAAAAATCATATCTTGAGTTTCACAACTCGAAAATCAGTTTTGTGATTTTTCCCTGAAACTAGATTCATGTCCCCACCTATGTATTTTTTTCTAGAATTTTTGGTAGGGCCAATTACTACAGTTTATTAGTCAAAGTCTCCCATGTTACAGGGGTCGACTACACTGACCTTTTCCCATTACGACTTGGATATCTCTCTACACAAAGCTTCAATATTGATGCCGTTTGTTTCTATGGAAACTAGACTCAGAGAGGAATCCATACATATATGGTATGACTCCTAATTATCTCTGGTCAATTTATAGTGAATTTCCAAAGTCGGAACAGGGAATCCAGAAACTGTTCTGGCCCTGTTCCACAAGAACCTGAATATCTCTTACTGTACTGTTCATATGATTGTTTCGTTACTTTCATATGAAAGTAGATTCATCAAGGTTCGATTACATAATTTATTCACTATTTAATTCCACTCCTACGAATTCTTGTGATTTTTCCAATCCACACCACTGCTGCTGTCAGCCTCTGTTTTCAAAGTAAACCTTACCTATTTTCGGGGTTTCATGGACCAACTAGGGCCTTGTCATACATATGCCCACATATGATCATACTTAGCCATTCCAATGGCTGATCATTTGCTCAACACTTCCATTCCAACTATAGTTACATCATGAAACCATCTATACATTCATAAACACGAATGGTCTAATGCCATACTCCACTTCTACAAGCCATTTTCGCATGGCTGTACACTTATACATTTCATAAAGTACTCGAAAAACCACAATGGGTAGTCCTATACATGCCATATCAAAATTCAACCAAAATAGTACCCAAAAGAGCCTTTGATAGTGTGGGCGACTTCGACTTCAAGATCCCGAATCCGATAGCTGGAGAACCAAAAATCTATAAAACAGAGGAGCAGTGTAACGAGTAAGCAATTTATGCTTAGTAAGTTTGAGCAAGGAATTCCAGCATAAACAAAGAATAACACACATTTGGCTAAATGGAATATTTCATAATACGCAATTTACCGAAATCAAACTTGCTTCACAACATTAACAACCCTTATGTACATACACAATAGACTAACTTAGCCGAAGGCCGGTAGCTCGTTTATCAACTGAGCGAACATTTATTTGTAAGGGCTCGATTAAATTCAACACATACATAACATATCCCCATATTGGGATGTTTTTCGAGTATTCGCTGGAATTTTACAGCAAGCTCATTCATTACCAAATCACGTACCTTCGGGATTTAACCGGATATAGCTCCTCGTTCAAATGCCTTCGGGACATAGCCCGGTTTTAGTAACTCACACAATGCCTTCGGGACATAACCCGGATTTAATAACTCGCATGAATGCCTTCGGGACTTAACCTGGATTTAATAACTCGCACGAATGCCTTCGGGACTTAACCCGGATTTAATATCTCGCACAAAGGCCTTCGGGGCTTAACCCGGAAGTTGTATCTCGCACAAATGCCTTCGGATCTTAGTCCGGATATATTCACTTAGCACAAAGCCTTCGGGACTTAGCCCGGACAGCATTCAATTAATCATGCACATCTAACAATAATTCATGGCACATTCATATTTCATTTTCATTTGCGAAACTCAAACACAAGGCACATATCGTCCTTGCACATTCGGCTCAATAGCAACACATAGAGCATGATTTAATCACATCGTAATTTAAGCTCTCTTACTCAAGAACTTACCTCGGGTGTTGTCGAACGATTCCGCTAACTATTCGACCACTTTTTCCTTCCCTTTATCGGATTTATTTCCCCTTTGCTCTTGAGCTTAATCAAACAAATAAATTGATTTCATCATTTAGGCATCAAAAAGATGAACACAAGGCACTTAGCCCATATTTATACATTAGACATTAAAGTCTCATACATGCAAAAATCATGCATCAACACAACATATTAGCTAATTTCTTTCCCCTTGGCCGAATATGCATGTCTATTTTTGGGGTCGATCTCAACACTTAATACACACATATACACACACTAGTAAAGCATCCTCCCCCCTTTTCATCGATTTAACACATGCATTGCTCATCAACATGCAAAGTTACATTCAGCCTTAGCACACATCTTGCTAGCCGATTCTTCTCCATTTAGCAACCAATGCACATATGTGCTCACACAAAAATGCTAAAAAGGAGGTTCAAGAATCATCAAGCCATCATCACATGCATCATTAACAAGCTTCATATTTTGCATGCAATGGCATTAACATGACCTCCACCTAGGCCGAATCTTAACTCATCCTCATGCCTCATCACCACAACATCAAACATCAACCAAGAATGATGCATCCATGGTCAAGTGCCATTTCCATCACATAGCAAGATTTAGACCATGGGCTAGGTAGAACTCAAGCTAACAACTCAAACATGCATGCATCTCATGGAACATCATCAAACATACCTTAGCCTAGCTACATGCATGGCCGAATCTCTTCACCTTTCTTCTTCTTTCCTCCATAAAATTTTTGGCCAAGGATGAACCAAAGGATGAGAAAATTTTTCTTTGTTTTTCTTTCTAAATGAAGGTGAGAAAAGGATGAACAAAGATCTTCTCCTCTCTTTTCTTTAGCTCACGGCAATGGGGGGGGGAAAAGAATCAACTACTCACTTTTTTTTTTTTGTGTAATCATCATACTCCTTTTCATTATTTAATTTCCATGCCTATTATTTTATTTTTTTCCACCCATGATGCACCAACAAAACATGTCTATGACATGTCTTGGCCATCAAACTTGGTCTACCATGCTTGTCATGGCCGGCCACTACTAGTAGGGGGGGAATTTGACATGCAAGTCCCCCCTTTGTCCACATGCACTAATAGGTCCTCACACATTGACCTATCACATTTTAGAATTTTCTCACATAAGTCCTATCGACTAAATTCACATGAAATCAACCAAATTGAAGCTTGAAATTTTCACACATTCATAATTACATATTCTAGACAATAAGTATCATATTCAAACATTTCGGTGACTCGGTTTAGCGGTCCCGAAACTACTTCCCGACTAGGGTCAACTTTGGGCTGTCACAACTCTCCCCCACTTAAGAAATTTTCGTCCCCGAAAATCTTACCGGTAAATAGGTTTGGGTATCGTTCTTTCATCGAGCTCTCAGTCTCCCAAGTAGCTTCCTCGATCCCGTGTTTGAGCCATAACACCTTTACTAGCAGAACTCTTTTGTTTCGCAACTCCTTCACTTCACGAGCTAGGATACGCATCGGTTCTTCTTCATAGCTCATGTCGACTTGAATTTCAACCTCTGATGGGCTAATTATATGCGATGGATCAGATCGATAGCGTCGAAGCATCGAAACATGAAAGACGTCATGAATCTTTTCAAGCTCTGGGGGCAAAATCAATCTATACGCAACCGGACCAACTCGTTCGGAGATTTCGTACGGCCCAATGAATCTTGGGCTCAACTTGCCCTTACGGCCGAACCTGAGTATCTTTTTCCAAGGTGAAACCTTAAGGAACACTTTGTCTCCCACCTGATACTCGATGTCTTTTCGTTTCAAATCTGCGTACGACTTCTGACGATCCGTGGCTACCTTCAGACTTTCACGGATTACCTTTACTTTCTGTTCAGCATCTTTAATCAAATCAACTCCGAAAATTTTACCTTCACCGAGCTCGGTCCAAAACAATGGTGTACGGCATTTACGACCGTACAAAGCCTCGTAAGGTGCCATCTTAATACTTGATTGAAAACTATTGTTGTAAGCGAATTCAATCAAAGGTAAATACCGTTCCCATGAACTACTGAACTCGAGGATGCAACATCTCAACATATCCTCAAGTATCTGAATTATCCGCTCGGATTGACCATCGGTTTGGGGGTGAAAAGCAGTGCTAAAATGCAGCTTGGTACCCAGAGCTTCTTGCAATTTCTTCCAAAATCGTGAGGTGAATCTCGGATCTCTATCCGACACGATAGAAACAGGTACCCCGTGTAATCTCACAATTTGATAAACGTACAATTCAGCTAGTTTATCCAATGAAAAATCCGTACGTACGGGGATGAAATGAGCCGACTTAGTCAGTCTATCAACAACAACCCATATCGCATCCTTCTTACTTGCTGACAAGGGCAGTCCGGACACAAAGTCCATGTGACTCGATCCCATTTCCACTCGGGTATCATGATCGGCTGGAGTAATCCTGAAGGCACTTGATGTTCCGCTTTCACTTGTTGACATATTAAACATCTCGAAACAAAGTCGGAGATGTCCCGTTTCATACCATGCCACCAAAATTGACGTTTCAAATCGTTGTACATTTTCGTACTCCCCGGGTGAATTGACATTCGGCTACAATGGGCTTCGTTCAGAATCATCGAAATAAGTTCCGAATTCCTTGGAACACACAAACGATTTCTGAACCTCAAACAATCATCATTATCAATTTGAAACTCCAATTCCTCGTTCGGAAAACACTTAGCCCGTTTTGCAACCAATTCATCATCGACTTTCTGAGCTTCACGAATTTGGTGAGTCAATAATGGTTTAGCTTTTAATTCAGCTACTAACACACTGTCTGGTAGAACAGACAAATGCACGTTCATCGCTCGTAAAGCAAACAATGACTTCCGGCTTAAGGCGTCCGCAACCACGTTAGCCTTTCCCGGGTGGTAATTAATGACAAGCTCGTAATCTTTCAACAACTCAAGCCAACGTCTTTGTCGCAGATTCAAGTCTCGTTGAGTCATGAAATATTTGAGACTTTTGTGGTCCGAAAATACATGGCAGTTCTCACCAAACAGATAATGTCGCCATATTTTTAAAGCAAACACGATGGCAGCTAGTTCGAGATCATGGGTCGGATAATTCCTCTCGTGTGGCTTCAATTGTCTCGACGCATAGGCCACGACTCGACCTTCTTGCATCAATACGCAACCCAACCCAAGTAGGGATGCGTCACTATAAATGACAAACTCTTTACCTGATTCGGGTTGCACCAAAATTGGAGCTTCAGTCAAATGAGTTTTCAGTTGGTCGAAACTTTTCTGACATTTCTCCGTCCACTCGAACTTAACATCCTTTTGAAGTAGCTTCGTCATTGGTGTGGCTATCATCGAGAAACCTTTCACAAATCGTCGGTAATAACCGGCGAGCCCCAAAAAGCTCCGATCTCAAATCTATTTTTGAGAACACTGAGGCTCCCTTCAGTTGGTCGAACAAATCATCGATGCGCGGCAATGGATATTTGTTCTTTATCGTCACTTTATTCAGCTGACGATAGTCAATGCACAACCTCATGGTTCTGTCCTTCTTTTTCACAAACAATACTGGTGCACCCCAAGGTGAGAAACTTGGTCGAGCGAAACCTCTATCCGTCAGTTCTTGCAACTGAGCTTTCAACTCCTTTAACTAGGTTGGTGCCATACGATACGGAGCTATCGAAATCGGTGTAGTCCCAGGTACAAGCTCAATACCAAACTCTACCTCCCGAACAGGTGGTAAACCCGGTAATTCTTCCGGAAAAACATCCGGGTATTCACAAACCACCGGCACAGATTCGGGTTTCTTGTCTAATTCTTTGTCATCCAGTACATACGCAAGGTATGCTTCGCACCCTTTTCTTACATATTTCTGGGCCAACATTGTTGATATTACAGCTGGCATCCCCTCCAAGTCCGTAGACTCAACTCGGATTACTTCGTTATTTGCGCACCTCGAATTTCTAGGGGACATTACTTACACACTTTGTCGACAAGCACGTAACGACCCAAGGGATTTGACACCCGAATTACAAACTCAGTAGACTCAATAGGTAAAGTCTTACTGGATGCTAAGGTTTCACATATGTAAGAATGAGTAGAACCGGGGTCAATCAAAGCAATTACATTAGTATCAAAGAGAGTGAATGTACCGGTAATAACATCAGGCGATGAAGCATCCTCGCGGGCACGTATAGCATAAGCTCTAGCAGGCGCACGAGCTTCGGATCTGGTTATATCATCACTAGATCCTCTCTGACCACCACTAGCATTGCCCGTAATTCCAAATGGTCTACCTCGAGCAGTGGTAGCACCCGGTTTCCCACTCTGATTTTCATTCTGTTCAAACAACCTCGGGCAATCTTTAATGAAGTGGTCAACTGATCCGCACTTGTAACAGGAGCGGTCAGGGAATCTACAACTCCCCGAATGCCATTTACCGCAATATCGACACTTCGTTCTATCTCGACGTTCATTCCCAACACTGGCGACCGAAGTGCCTCGTGTACCCACAGGGGGTCGATCACGATCTCGTCTAAAAAGGCCCGAAGTGCCTCTAAACTGGCCCGCATCATCTCGAAATCTCTTCGATGTCTGTTGAAGAGACCTTCCCGAGGATCTTTTACGAAACTCTCCAGTTCCCTCATCAACTCTTTGCTTTTCTTTTCTAAGCTCTTCGGCTTTACAAGCTCGTTCAACAAGTACCATGAACTCTCGTATTTCAAGAACGCCAACGAACATTTTTATATCTTCATTCAGCCCATCCTCGAAGCGTTTACACATAATAGCTTCGGACGAAACACATTCCCGAGCGTATTTGCTAAGTCTAACAAATTTTCGCTCGTAATCAGTAACCGACATGGAGCCTTGCTTAAGCTCAAGAAATTCCTTCCGTTTTTGATCAACAAATCTCTGACTGATATACTTTTTCCGAAACTCAGTTTGGAAAAACTCCCAAGTTACTTGCTCTCGGGGCACAACAGAAGTCAGAGTACTCCACCAATAGTAGGCAGAATCACGTAGCAAGGAGATGGCACACTTTAGGCATTCATCGGATGTACAAGACAGCTCATTGAGTACCCGGATAGTGTTGTCCAGCCAAAATTCAGCTTGCTCGGCATCATCGCTATCCATAGCCTTAAATTCAGTAGCCCCATGTTTTCGGATTCTGTCAATTGGGGGCTTATTTGACCTTATTTGGTCCGTTACCGGTGGTATTGTAGGTGCGGGGGTAGAATTTATCGGGAATGGAGGTTGTGGAACAGCCATATTAGTTCGAATGTATTGGTTAAACCAATCATTCATCACGCTATAGAATGCTTGTCTAGCTTCATCATTCGGATTACTAGCATTAGGTTGAGAGTCTGCCGGCACTGTCCCTTGTGCGGGAGCAGGCGCTACACTCTCAAGATCATCAGCTACCTCTCGGTCATGATCGGGATCCATTACTATAAACACATTTACAATTTTCAGAAGTCACCACACTATCAAGTAATCACATAAAATGGCATGTATAGCTAGACCCAACACATTACGGTAGTCCTAGAATCGACTAAACCGTAGCTCTGATACCAATTTAATGTAACACCCCGAACCCGAGACCGACACCGGAGTCGGACACGAGATGTTAACAAACTTTGAAAAATTTTTCCAGACACTGCCCAGTCTGAGTACTAGTCGCTTCAAAAATCATATCTTGAGTTTCACAACTCGAAAATCAGTTTTGTGATTTTTCCCTGAAACTAGACTCATGTCCCCACCTATGTATTTTTTTCTAGAATTTTTGGTCGGGCCAATTAGTACAGTTTATTAGTCAAAGTCTCCCATGTTACAGGGGTCGACTACACTGACATTTTCCCATTACGACTTGGATATCTCTCTGCACAGAGCTTCAATATTTATGCCGTTTGTTTCTATGGAAACTAGACTCAGAGAGGAATCCATACATATATGGTATGACTCCTAATTATCTCTGGTCAATTTATAGTGAATTTCCAAAGTCGGAACAGGGAATCCAGAAACTGTTCTGGCCCTGTTCCACAAGAACCTGAATATCTCTTACTGTACTTTCATATGAAAGTAGATTCATCAAGGTTCGATTACATAATTTATTCACTATTTAATTCCACTCCTACGAATTCTTGTGATTTTTCCAATCCACACCACTGCTGCTGTCAGCCTCTGTTTTCAAAGTAAACCTTACCTATTTTCGGGGTTTCATGGACCAACTAGGGCCTTGTCATACATATGCCCACATATGATCATACTTAGCCATTCCAATGGCTGATCATTTGCTCAACACTTCCATTCCAACTATAGTTACATCATGAAACCATCTATACATTCATAAACACGAATGGTCTAATGCCATACTCCACTTCTACAAGCCATTTTCGCATGGCTGTACACTTATACATTTCATAAAGTACTCGAAAAACCACAATGGGTAGTCCTATACATGCCATATCAAAATTCAACCAAAATAGTACCCAAAAGAGCCTTTGATAGTGTGGGCGACTTCGACTTCAAGATCCCGAATCCGATAGCTGGAGAACCAAAAATCTATAAAACAGAGGAGCAGTGTAACGAGTAAGCAATTTATGCTTAGTAAGTTTGAGCAAGGAATTCCAGCATAAACAAAGAATAACACACATTTGGCTAAATGGAATATTTCATAATACGCAATTTACCGAAATCAAACTTGCTTCACAACATTAACAACCCTTATGTACATACACAATAGACTAACTTAGCCGAAGGCCGGTAGCTCGTTTATCAACTGAGCGAACATTTATTTGCAAGGGCTCGATTAAATTCAACACATACATAACATATCCCCATATTGGGATGTTTTTCGAGTATTCGCTGGAATTTTACAGCAAGCTCATTCATTACCAAATCACGTACCTTCGGGATTTAACCGGATATAGCTCCTCGTTCAAATGCCTTCGGGACATAGCCCGGTTTTAGTAACTCACACAATGCCTTCGGGACATAACCCGGATTTAATAACTCGCACGAATGCCTTCGGGACTTAACCCGGATTTAATAACTCGCACAAATGCCTTCGGGACTTAACCCGGATTTAATATCTCGTACAAAGGCCTTCGGGGCTTAACCCGGAATTTGTATCTCGCACAAATGCCTTCGGATCTTAGTCCGGATATATTCACTTAGCACAAAGCCTTCGGGACTTAGCCCGGACAGCATTCAATTAATCATGCACATCTAACAATAATTCATGGCACATTCATATTTCATTTTCATTTGCGAAACTCAAACACAAGGCACATATCGTCCTTGCACATTCGGCTCAATAGCAACACATAGAGCATGATTTAATCACATCGTAATTTAAGCTCTCTTACTCAAGAACTTACCTCGGGTGTTGTCGAACGATTCCGCTAACTATTCGACCACTTTTTCCTTCCCTTTATCGGATTTATTTCCCCTTTGCTCTTGAGCTTAATCAAACAAATAAATTGATTTCATCATTTAGGCATCAAAAAGATGAACACAAGGCACTTAGCCCATATTTATACATTAGACATTAAAGTCTCATACATGCAAAAATCATGCATCAACACAACATATTAGCTAATTTCTTTCCCCTTGGCCGAATATGCATGTCTATTTTTGGGGTCGATCTCAACACTTAATACACACATATACACACACTAGTAAAGCATCCTCCCCCCTTTTCATCGATTTAACACATGCATTGCTCATCAACATGCAAAGTTACATTCGGCCTTAGCACACATCTTGCTAGCCGATTCTTCTCCATTTAGGAACCAATGCACATATGTGCTCACACAAAAATGCTAAAAAGGAGGTTCAAGAATCATCAAGCCATCATCACATGCATCATTAACAAGATTCATATTTTGCATGCAATGGCATTAACATGACCTCCACCTAGGCCGAATCTTAACTCATCCTCATGCCTCATCACCACAACATCAAACATCAACCAAGAATGATGCATCCATGGTCAAGTGCCATTTCCATCACATAGCAAGATTTAGACCATGGGCTAGGTAGAACTCAAGCTAACAACTCAAACATGCATGCATCTCATGGAACATCATCAAACATACCTTAGCCTAGCTACATGCATGGCCGAATCTCTTCACCTTTCTTCTTCTTTCCTCCATAAAATTTTTGGCCAAGGATGAACCAAAGGATGAGAAAATTTTTCTTTGTTTTTCTTTCTAAATGAAGGTGAGAAAAGGATGAACAAAGATCTTCTCCTCTCTTTTCTTTAGCTCACGGCAATGGGGGGGGAAAAGAATCAACTACTCACTTTTTTTTTGTGTGTGTAATCATCATACTCCTTTTCATTATTTAATTTCCATGCCTATTATTTTATTTTTTTCCACCCATGATGCACCAACAAAACATGTCTATGACATGTCTTGGCCATCAAACTTGGTCTACCATGCTTGTCATGGCCGGCCACTACTAGTAGGGGGGGAATTTGACATGCAAGTCCCCCCTTTGTCCACATGCACTAATAGGTCCTCACACATTGACCTATCACATTTTAGAATTTTCTCACATAAGTCCTATCGACTAAATTCACATGAAATCAACCAAATTGAAGCTTGAAATTTTCACACATTCATAATTACATATTCTAGACAATAAGTATCACATTCAAACATTTCGGTGACTCGGTTTAGCGGTCCCGAAACTACTTCCCGACTAGGGTCAACTTTGGGCTGTCACAAAAACATATAGCATTCATGTCAAAAACCAATCATAATTATGCATATTGCTCCTAATATAAGCCCTCGAGGCCAAAAATACACCTTAGAAGCAAATTAGGACAAAATTGAAAATTCAAAGAATTTTTCAAGAACTTATAAAATTTTCAAAACTGCAGGGCTCACACGGCTGAGTGGCCAGGCTGTGTGACTCACAAGACCAAGAGACACGCCCGTGTCTTAGGCCATGTGGGCATTCAAAATGGCGACACACGATCGTGTCCCAACCCGTGTTTGTGCCCGTGTAACTCATTGACTTGTGCCACATGGCCAAGCCATATGCCCGTGTGCTATGCCGTGTAAGCATACTGACTTGCGTTATTTAAAAGATACAGGGGACACAGGGCCATGTTACTTGGTCGTGTGTCACACACAGTTCAGACACACGCTCGTGTCTCTATTCGTATGGATGAAAATAGGTCATTTTACAAGACACATTTCTTACCAAATTTGGCTTCCACCTACAGTCAACATCTTGCATATACACAAGTCATAATTAGGTATCCCAATCAAGCCAAAATCAAGCCCTAAACATGTAAAATCATCACATATAACTAATATGCCCTTAGGCACCTCAAATGACAATTTGCAAACATGTCAACCATGTATCGAAATTTACCTAAGTGACCAAATACATATATGCATAATTGTACCAAAACCTACCATGAAGGTCACTTATCAAGCTCACCTATTTGGTACCTAAAATACCAATTCACAAGGTAAATCATTTTGCATCATTTCATGTCACTTAACTTACTTGCCAAAACATACCAATATTTCCAAATGGTACCAAGTATACCATTCTAACCAACATCAATATACCTATAAGTTTTCCATAACAAAGCACTAAATCACACTAAGGTATATAACATATCTTATATGCATATTCAAACCACATTTTACTTTCCATCATTCTACCATATCAAACACACATCAAATATGATAAGGCCACATATATATACACATCAAAATGTACCAAACACAAGTCATATAAGTGGTTAATGTCAACAAAACCCTTATATTCCAACATTGGACAAATTAACCTATCCATGCCTTTATAACTGAAAATAAATAACCGAAAATACCAAAAGAGTCAATGGATAGTGTGTTATAGCTCCGACAAGCTTCCAACCTGAACGAGCTTTCGAATCACTATAAAAATAACATAGAGTAAGCTTTTAAGCTTAGTAAGTTCGTATAATAGAGAATTTAAGTTACCATTTTAATCACATTTAAGGTAAGTAAACCCCAAGTATATCTCAACTCAATTTGGCCAAAAGACTAACACATATTCATCGACCATGTTAGCCATGTAATTCATATAAAAACTAAGGATCATGTATGAGTTCAACAACTATTTAAACTCCATATACATGTAACATCTATACCACGTATCCATATATCATATACAAACCATGTCCATGTAATTCATGTAAATACCTGTACTAGTTTGTATCGAACTCATATAAACTCGTAATAGAACTATTCCCGTTTAACCATTTAGAATATCATTGGATACGCGGGTAGTACACACGACGTGTACTGAACTGGAATCTATCAATTCATGTACATGTGTGCTCATACGAGCTATAACCAGAAGGATCCTCTGAATTGAATAACAGTAAACTCATACGAGCTGAGTATCGATAAGCTCAAAAGAGGTGAAATTGGTAACCCTAATGACATGTCATTTGTATCCTACGAATTCCTAAGGTTCAAACAGGGCTCGGTAATCGTCGTACATTGTAGGATATGTGATCGGTATTCATATATGATGATAAGGCAAATAACATACATCTAATTCAATTAAAGCATATAATTACACAATTTAATTACACAAACTTACCTCAATAAGTGTTCGTAGATACAGAGAGGACTAACTCGAGATTTTCTTTTTGCCTTGATCTAACTCCATACGAGGTCTAATCGGATCTATATGTATGAATTTAACTCAATTCAATATAGTTCATATTCAATTTAGTCCAACACACATGTTTGGAAAAATTACCATTTTACCCCTATACTTTAATTCTTTATGATTTAGTCCCTAGGCTTGAAAAATAAAATTCATTCAATTTTATCCTTATCCAAGCCTAGCCAAATTATAAACATATTTATAGCAGCCCATATATTTCACAAATTCACAATTTTACCACATAATTTATCACATTTTTTAATTTAATCCCTAGTTGATAATTTCATAAAAAATTCCTTTACAAAAGTTGTTAATTTAATAGCAACCATTTATTTTCTACCAATAAACTTGAAAACCCTAACATGTTAATTAATGAAAAAACTCAAATACTTTAAAATTTTCACAAATTAGTCCCCGGGCTATCTAGATTAAGCTACAACGATCCCAGAAACATAGAAATTATTAAAAACTAGAGAAAAATACTTACCAATCAAAGAAATAAGACTAGTCGAACCCTAGCACAACATTGGTTTCCTTTTGCTTTAACTTTCAGTTGAAAATATGAAGAAAAAGATGATACTTCACTTTGGTTTTATTTAATTTAACATGTAATTACCTTTTTACTAATTTAACCTTTTAAAACAATAATAATTACACAACTGCCAAGACATTGACATTCTACCATATAAGGAGTTCAATTTTAAAGTTCTATAGCTATTAGACACGTTTAGCTCTTATAACACAACTTTTGCACTTTACACAATTTAATCCTTTTTATAAAATTGGGCATGTAAACAGTAAAATTTCTTAACGAAATATTTATACGGTGATACTATCATGCTGTAGACCATAAAATAATAATAAAATATATTTTTTGACTTCAGATTTGTGGTCCCGAAACTGCTGTTTTGATTTCACTAAAAACAGGCTATTACAACTCTCCCTTTCAAGGGATTTTTGTCCCCAAAAATTTGACCAAAAAAAAGGTTCGGATAATACTTTCTCATAGCTTCCTCGGGTTCCCAGGTGGCTTCCTCTATTTTGTGTCATTTTTAGAGAACTTTCACTAAAGTGATGTTTTTATTTCTAAATTCTTTCACCTTTTGTTGCAGAATTGTAACATCCCGAAATATGATCTAGTTGGAATAATGGTTTCGAGACGATAAATCTGACGTTAAAATATTTAGATTTTGATCATTATGCGATTTAGAATATAAGATTATGCAGGTGGTAAAGTTTCATAAGGAAATTTTTAGAATAAATGTCCAATTACAAAATAAGGACTAAATTGAATAAGATGCAAAACTTGGGTTTTAGGTGTAATTTGTGAGAAATTGTTTTGAAATATGAATTAGAAGGTCCTAAAGAGAAATTTTCCCAATTTCTAAATTTTTGGACAAATATGGACATCTATGGAAATTTTTGTAAGTTTAGTGAGTAAGGGCATTTTGGTCATTTAGATATTAAATGAATTAAAAAGGAAAAAAGTGCTAAAAATCAGCTCATCTTTCTCACATTTCTGTCGAAAATTCAAAGGTACCATAGCTAGGGTTTCTTCGACTTTCAAGCTTGATAGTAAGTTAATCTTAGCCCCGTTTTTAATGTTCTTTGTATTTTTGACATCCTTGCAACTTGCTCTCTTCATTTCTACCCATATTTCATGGTAGAGTTTATTTTTATAAAATTACCCATGCATGAGTTTGATGTATTTTGGTGGATTATGGAAGAATATGATAGTTTAAGGTATGGAGAATAACTTTTGTTAAGAGATTTTGCATGGAAACCCTAAAAAGGACTTATTTGTAAAAGTTATGAAAATGGGTAGAGAAGTGTGAAATGAAGGAAAGTATGGGCTGCTTTACGTACAAGTGGTATCCGGCTAAGCTTGGGTAACTGAAAACTCACTTGCATTTCTTCATACAAGCCTAAGGACTAATTTGTGAATAAGTGAAAGTTTAGGGGTAAAAAGGGTAATTTTATCAAAGCATGAATTTAGGGTCGATTTGAGTAATGTATGAAGTTTATGAGCTAAATTTTTTATGATAGATCAAGAAAGACGAGAATTGAGTCTTGATAAAGGCAAGAACAAAGTGTACGAGACATAGGCACTATTTCGAATATTTTGTACCGAGGTAAGTACATGTACAAATAAATACCTTATTTAATGTTTTAAATGTTTAAATAACATATGGGTAATTAATATATTATTTGGTTACCTTGTTCCTATAATATGTTTTGATGTTTTATTCTTATGTTACAAGTGTTGCCATGTTAGCATTTGTTATACGACCAACATTTCGAGAATGTTCGACAAAGAGACGTAAGTCCAAAAATCCCGTTTAAACTTAGGAATAGGTAAGGATACAAGTGACATGTCACTAGGATAGCTATGTAAGTATGAGCTCGTTTGATGACATGATACATGCTAGGTCCGGGAGCTTGTATAGCCCCGTTGAGAGGCATGTAACTATGTGGTATACGCTAGGTCTAGGAGCTTATGTAGCCCTGTTGAGAGGTGTGGTAATGTGATGCATGTTAGGTCCGGGTGCTCATATGTAGCCCTATTGAGAGGCGTGCTATGCCATGATTATGGCACTTCGGTGTGTTTATATCCGAGTATCCTGTCCGTTATTCCAAATGTTCAGCGGGTAATGTAAACGAGGTTCGAACGTAAACTAAGTAAAATGCATATGTGTACAGGGGAGCAAAGGTATGTGTTTAATCTGTGTACTTCTACAACTATGATCATCCATGGCAATATATGTTTTTTTGTATTATGCTTATAAAGAAAATTTAGATTACATGTTTGATGAAAGGTATGAAAAAGTGACAAAGGTGTAAATAATATTCTATGGTTTAATTAAGATTTACTTTATTTATATGTGTACTTACTAAGCTTCATAACTTACTCCTCCCTATTCTATTTCTTTTAGATTCGTCAAGCTAGCTTAAAGGATCGAGAACGTCAGAGCTCGAGTCACACTATCAACTAAACTTTGGGTATAATACATTTGATTATTTTGAGTCATGGCATGTATAGGTGATTGTTATTTTGTATATGTATCATGTCATGTGGCTAGCCCAAAGTAATGGTTCCCTAATTGGTATGATTATTATGTATATGGCCAAGTGAATTGGTCCATATAGTTAATTGGAGTATCTTCTTATAATTATCTCTTGATCGCATGCCAAATTATGTATGTGATTCTGGTCTATGCTAGATAGTTGGATGTTAAGCATGTTGGAGTACATGAGGGTTCTTGGGTGACCAATGGCTTGGAAGATAGCCTCCAAATGGTCCACATGAATAGGCACATGGATAGGTGTCTAAACCATGTGTGACACACGGACAGCCCACACGGGCGTGTCTTTTAGCCGTGTGTCCCCTGCACCTCAAAATTTCCATGTTGCATGCTTTGTAGTAACTACACGGGTTAGAGACACGACCGTGTGTCTCATCCGTGTGTGACACACGGGCAAACCACACTGGCGTGTGCTTTGGCCGTTTGTCCCTAAATGAATGATGATGTCATAAATAGAATGTCCAGGTTTTTGAACACAGGCAACAACACGGACGTGTCTAGGCCGTGTGAGGGACATGGGCCGAGGACACGGGCATGTGTCTAGGCCGTGTGAAAACCACTGTACCTTGAACTGAATTAAATAAATTTCAAGATCCCACACGGGCTAGGGGCACACGGGCGTATGGTATGCCTCTACATGGGCGTGTGAGGCCAGAGCACAAAAATTTTCTTAAGTTTTTCATAAGTTCTCGGTTCAGTCCCAAACCACTTCAAATTATGCTTCAAGCCTCGTAAGCCCATATAAGGGACAAAATGATGGAATTGAAATTTTATAACTTGCATTTTTGTTGGATGTTTGTATGTTCGTCTGGTAATGCCTCGTACCTTATCTCGGTCTTGGGTAAAGGTAAGGGGGTGTTACATTTATTGGTATCAGAGCTACGGTTTAGTCAGTTCTTGGACTACATAGCATGTGTTTGAGTCTAGCTATACATACCTTGAATAAATTTGTGATAGTGTGACTACTTCTGACGATATAAATTGTATTTTTCATATAGTATAAATCCTAATCGAGCTGTGGCCGACGATGTTGAGAGTAATGCACCAGCCCTCGCTCAAGAGATGGTGCTAGTGGGGGATAGACCCGATACAGTTAGCCAAGAGGGGAGGCTAGGAAGGCTTTCCTCCAAATGATAAATAACTGGTACACCGAGTTTATGATAGTGAACCCTAATGCTCAAGCCTCACCTCCTCCACCCCCTTTGAACCCTCAACCCGTGCTTATGATGCCTTGAAACATGGACTTCATGAGATTTGCTAGGACCCCTATAGATAAGATTAGAAAACAAGAGGTCGAGGAATTTAGAGCAAATACCGATGATGATGCTGAGAGAGCCGAGTTTTGGCTTGAGAATTCAATCTGAGTATTTGAGGAGCTATCTTGCATGCCCGAGGAGTGCCTTAAGTGTGCCATTTCTTACTGAGGGATGATGCTTATCTTTGGTGGAAGACTTTTATCTCGGTAGTGCCTAAGGAGGCTGTCACTGTGGAGTTCTTTCAGGAGGAATTCTGAAAGAAGTATATCAGCGAAAGGTTTATTAATTAGAAACGAAAGGAATTCTTCGAGCTTAAGCAAGGATGTATGTTAGTGACAGAATACGAGCGGGAATTTGTTCGATTAAGTAAGTATGCTCGAGAGTATGTGCCCACTGAGGCCAAGATGTGTCGTAGGTTCGAAGATGGACTCAATAAAGACATTAAGGTATTAGTAGGCATCCTTGAACTTAAGAATTTGTCGTACTTGTCGAACGGGCATGTAGGGCTAAAGAACTAACGAAACAGAAGAAGAAAACTAAGTCAGAGGCTAGAGATGTTAGAAAGAGAAAAATCAGTAAATCGACTCCGACAAAATCAAAGAAAACAAGAGATGTACCTCCTCGTTCTTATGCATCGACAGGACGCTCCCATGGAAACAGTAAGAAGCAAGGCTCGAGTTTTAGGACTCAAGCTACATCTATGGCTAGTGTAGATGACACTAAGCCTCGTCAATTTTAGTGCCAACACTACGAGAAATGTCACCCGGGTCCGTGTAGGAGAAATGAGGGGACATGTTTTGGATGAGGTTTTCTAGATCATTTCGTTAGGGATTGCCTCGAGCTGGGTGAGAAACTTCAAACCGGGAGACAGAGTGGTACAGCTCCTAGAGGGAGGCCCTAGAAGAATATCGGTAGTGGAGCTGGTAGCAAGACTACGACTCGAGAGACTATTGTGTGATCTAAGGCTAGGACCCCAGCTAAAGCCTATGCCATACGTGCTCGAGAGGAAGCATCTTTGCCAGATGTGATCACTGGTACATTTTCTTTCTATGTCCAAGATGTTATTGCTTTAATAGATCCAGGCTCTACCCATTCATATATATGCATGACATTGGCATGTAGCATGAATTTACTTGTGGAGTCTACAGAATTTGTGATTAGAGTATCAAATCTGTTAGGCAAGCATATCTTAGTGAATAGGATATGCAAGAAATGTCCTTTGATGATTAGAGGTATTTGCTTTCTGGTCAATTTGATGTTGTTACCGTTTGACGAATTTGATATTATTTTGGGTATGGACTGGTTGACACTTCACGATGCTATAGTAGACTGTAGACAGAAAATTATTGAAATAAGACATGGAAGCGGTGAGATCCTTCGGGTAGAGTCCGATAAGTCTAGTGGGTCACCAATTGTAATTTCTTCAATAGATTCCCAAAAATGTTTAAGAAAGGGGTATGAAGCTTATTTGGCTCATGTGATGAATTCAAAGGAATTTGAGTTGAAGGTTGAATTAGCACCAATAGTACGTGATTTTGCAGATGTGTTTCCGGAGGAATTGCCAGGTTTGCCCCTGGTTAGAGAGGTTGAATTCGTCATTGAGTTGATGCTAGGGACTGAACCTATTTCGATTGCTCCATATAGAATAGCTCTAATGGAACTGAAAGTGTTAAAGTCTCAACTACAAGAACTAGCTGACAAGGGATTTGTAAGACCAAGCTTTTCACCATGGGGTGCTCCCGTGTTGTTTGTGAAGAATAAGGATGGTTCCATGAGATTATGTATCGATTACCGACAATTAAATAAGGTAATGATCAAGAACAAGTATCCACTCCCAAGAATTGGCGATTTGTTTGATCAGTTAAAAGGGGCAACATGGTTTTCCAAGATTGATTTGAGGTCCGGCTATTATCAACTTCAAGTTAAGTAAGTGGACGTGCCTAAGACTGCTTTTAAGACTAGATAAGATCACTATGAATTTCTAGTTATGCCGTTTGGATTAACAAATGCTCCAGCCGTATTTATGGATTTAATGAATAGAATTTTTTAGCCCTATTTGGATAAATTTGTCGTAGTATTTATTGATGATATTTTAATCTACTCGAGAGATGAGGCAGAGTACGTCGAACACTTGAAGATCGTTCTACAGATTTTGAGGGACAAGCAATTGTATGCTAACTTCAGTAAGAGTGAGTTTTGGCTTCGGGAAGTTGGATTCCTAGGCAACATCATTTCAGGCGATGATATTTGAGTTGATCCTAGTAATATTTCTGCCATTGTTAAACGGAAGCCTCTAAAGAATGTAATTGAAGTTAGGAGCTTTTTAGGATTAGCGAGTTACAACCGAAGGTTCGTAAAGTGATTTTCTATGATAGCCACCCCTATGACGAGACTACTGTAAAAAGATTTCAAGTTTGAGTGGACGAAAAAATGTCAAAAAAATTTTGAGAAGTTGAAAATGTTACTGACGGAGGCACCAGTGCTAGTACAACCTGAATCAGGGAAGGAATTTACAATTTTTAGTGATGCGACTTTGAATGGACTGGGTTGTATGCTTATGCAAGAAGGTAAAGTTGTGGCCTATGCTTCTAGACAGTTAAAGCCTCACGAGAAGAATTATCTGACGCACGATCTAGAATTAGCCACGATTGTTTTCGCTTTGAAGATGTGGCGTCATTACTTGTTCGATGAGAAATACCATGTCTAAATCGACCATAAAAGTCTTAAGTATTGGATGACTCAGAAGGACTTGAATTTAAGACAACGGAGATGGCTAGAATTGTTGAAAGACTATGAACTCGTGATTGATTACCATCTGGGAAAGGCGAACGTGGTCGCCGATGCTTTGAGTAGAAAGTCTTTGTTCGCTTTGAGGACTATGAACACTCAGATGGTTTTATGTGATGATGGTTCTATTTTGGCTGAATTGAGAGCTAGGCCAACTCTTCTTCATTAGATCTGCAAGACTCAGAAAGTTGATAAACAATTACAAGCTAAGAAAATTCAGTGCGAGTCCTCCAGTGAGTCTGATTTTCAAGTCGACTCCGATACGGAATCCATATTAATAGTCCTGAAGGTACCTGATGCTTAGCATTAACTTGCTCCCTAGAAACAAACATCTGGATACAAAGTCAGAAATCTCACGTTTCATTCTCGGCCATCAATACATCTGTCTCAAATCACTGTACATTTTATTGCTCCTTGGATGAATAGACATGTAACACCCCTTACCCATGTCCAACGCCGGGATAGGGTACAAGGTATTACCGAGCTTAAACATAACCAATCATACAAAAATGAGCAATAAAATTTCATTCAATTTAAAACCATTCATACACATGCATATCGTCCTTTATACGGGCCTACGAGGCCCAAAACATACATTGGGTGTGGTTCAGGACTAAACCGAGAACTTTAGAAAGTTTTGGGAAACTTAGACGATTTTCATCATGAAACATGACCACACGTCTGTATGGGTTAAGGGACACGCCTGTGTGGCATATCACACGCCCGTGCTTTAGGCGATGTTTGTAACAGCTTATTTTTAGGGTTAATTGGAACAGTGGTTTCAGAACCAAAAATCTGAAGTTAAAATATTTATTTTAATGTTTTATTATGGTTTACAACATGAAAGAATTATTGTGTGAAAATTTCATAAAGAAATTTTACCGTTTAAAGGCATAATTTGGTAAAAAAGACTAAATCGCGTAAGGCATAAAAGTTGAATTTTATAGGCTAAAAGCATTAAATAGTTATGAAATTTCAAAGTTGATGGTTTTAGGTGTTAATTAACCCATTGGAATTATGAATGGACAAATATGTGCTTCATTAATGAAAACTACAAGGTTAATTAATAAGGTTATAATGGTAATTATGAAATAAATTAAGTTAAATAATAAAAACATGGTGTCATCTTCACCGTTTAGTTTCTACCACCAAAAATTCATGAAGAAAAACAACTATGGATGAAGATATATTCGGCCAAGCTTTGAAGATTTTGCTCGGATTTTAATAATTTCTATGTTTTTGAGATCGTTGCTTCGTAATCTAGCTAGCCCGTACCTCCTATTTCGAAATTGTTAAAGATTTTGATAGTTTCCATTGTTGAGCTTATGTGTTCTTTGATGTTTAATGGTGAAATATGAATATTTGATGTTAGATTTTCATATTTTATAAAGTGATTTTTGATGAAAATGTAAATTAGGGATTAAATTGTGAAGTATTGAAATTATGTGGTTTAAAGTGTGATTATTTGGAAAACGTGGGCTGTTAAGGCAATAAGAAGAATTTGGCTAAGCATGGGTAGGATAAAATTGCATGAAATTGTGATTTTATGTGATAAGGGCTAAATGGCAAAAATGTAAAATAATAGGGCCAAAAGTGTAATTTTGCCAAAATGTATAAATTGTGTTAAATTGAATGAATTAATGATTAAATAAGTAAATTTGTTATTATATAGATTGAGGAAAATGAGATTTGGATCTAGAACAGGGGAAAACAAAGTATCGGATTAGTCGATCTAATTCGTCGTTACAGCGGACGAGGTAAGTTCGTATGCTAATAAATATACTTAAATTGTGTTATAAATGCCTATTTATTTTTGAATTGAATTGAATGCTGAATGGTCATGATTACGAGCAAGAATCGACAGGGTTTCGATATCCAAAAGTCTCGTACGAACCTTAGGAATAATATAGGATACAAATGTCATGACATTAGGTTATCGAGAAGTGATTACATGTAAGACCATGTCTGGGAAATTTGCATTGTATTGTGATTACGTGTAAGACCATGTCTAGGACATTGTTATATGATTTAGTGTAAGACCCTGTTTGGGACAGTGGCAATGGTATGTGGTAACATGTAAGATAATATCTGAGATATGGGATTATATGAGCCTTATGTGATATACGAGTATCTTTAGTGATTCTGAAGTGTTCAACGAGAAAAGTCAAGACGAGAATGAAAGTACAATCAAATTAAGTGATACAAGTACGTACAAAACCTATATGAAAATCAATCGAAGGTAATTTGGTAAGTTCCTAGTGTATCATGTATATGAAATGAGAAAGATTTATGTGTAAGTATGTTTCATGCCAGAATGTGTTTATTTGGCTATAATGAGGTATGAATTGAATGATATGTGAGATATGAGTTACAGTTGTTTTAACTAAATATACATATAGCACATAGTATGCGAAACATCGTTATTTGATGTTATTTCACATAATTGACTTGGCTAAAGAAAAGGTGATGAATATTGAATTGAATATAGCTTATTTATATATAATTTCTTATGCAGATGAAAATGTGAATGGATTGATAAGAAGTATTCAAACCATACGTATTTTGAATGAATAAACTTATGAAAATCTTGATTAACTATGCACATGAATTTGAGATAGAATGGTGAAATCATATGAATTATATCATGTTTTTAGTAATTGTTAAAATGTCATTATTTAATAATATGAGTTTATTTCCATACGAGCTTACTATGCTTTATAGTTTACTTTGTTTTCTTTTCTATGTTTATAGAGTTTCGGATGATTTCTTGGGTTGGAAGTCGTCAGAGATTTCATCACACAATCCAGCTATGGTTTGGTACATATGAACTTTATGATTTTGGTTATATGGCATGTATAGGCTTGAGTATTTTTTATAAAGGTTTTGGTGATGTATTTGGCCATTTTATATGGCTTATTAAGGACTTCTGTTTGCTATGCAATTTCCTTGTGTAATGGTATAATTTGGTATTGTTGGTGATGGTTCAAGATGATCATTTGGTCATTTGGTATATGATGAGTATTTACTTATGAAAAGCATGATTTTGGACTTGATAAGTGAATAGCCAATAGGTGATTTCTGAGTCAAGCTTTGTGTATGATTGATGGTAGTAAAAATACATATTGAAATAGGTTGTATTGATGAGTATGATATGTATTTTGGTATATGATTGAATAGGTGAGTAAAGAGGAAAGTATGATATGTATTTTGGTATATGATTGAATAGGTGAGTAAAGAGGAAAGAATCATGCTAGTTTGGTATGTGTTTGACTATACAAATGGTATTGATTTGAGTTGATGAAATGGATAGAATTGGTATTGTAAGTTTGGAGCATGAACTAGCATGGTTTGGATGCCTATTAATGTATTGAAATGGCATGAAATGTGGTGTTTTAGGTATGCTTGAGAAGGGTGAGAAATGTGGCTTCAATCAAGCCTATTTTTGCCCCACACGGTCGAGCACACAGGCGTGTGGCTTGATTGTTTGTGACACATAGCCTTGGTACACGACCGTGTGTCCCCTGGGGTAGCACTTTGAATTAAGTCAGTATACCCTACAGGTTTGGTACGGCCTAGACACACGAGCATGTCTATTGGCCGTGTGTGGCACACGAGCTGGCAGATGGGTGTGTGGATGGCCGTGTGACCCAAGTCAGTAACCCCTCTAGATTTCCCATGGCCAAGGCACACAGGCTTGTCTCCGGCCATGTGGTACAAGTCAGAATGTAAGCCCTATTTTCACACGGCCTGCGACATGGGCGTGTGGTCCTAGAATGTTTGAAAATTTTCTATGTTTCCCAAAGTTTGCAAAAGTTATTAGTTTAGTCCCAAACCTCTTCTATGTATGTTTTAAGGTCTCGCAGAGCCTTATAATGGAAAATGTGAATGTGTTGAGTTTGTTTATGAATGCATATAATGTATATTATATGTTGTGCTTTAATCGGTAATGCCTTGTAACCCTATTCTGGCGACGGATACGGGTAGGGGTGTTACATTTTATTGGTATCAGAGCTACGGTTTAGTCGATTCTAGGACTAACAAAGCATATGTGAGTCTAGCTATACATGCCATATTTAACCTGTGATAGTGTGATATCTCCCGACTCTAACGAAAATTGTTTTAATTAGACAAATATGCTTTCCAACCAAGCTAATTTTGATAGTAATGATAGTGATAATCCAATATTAAGTAAAGATGTGTATGTGATGAATTGAAAACCATAAGGTACAAATGATAGATTTTAATAGTATGTTAGCTATAAATGTTATGTTAGGTGCATGTTTATGTGAGAGTTAAATTTGAGGCTTTACAACCCTCACCCCCTTACTAGTAAAGTATTATAATGAAATTCGTAATATTAGATTGAATAAGCTCAGAAGTGTGGAATTACAGAGTCCATAATTGAAGGATTAATACAGAGATCAGATAAGAGAATGATTCAGCAAGTATAGACAGTACTAGAAGAGATATCAGATCGTTCTAAAGGCTATTCGTATTATGCAATGTCACTGTTAAAAAAGAAGTTGACTTTGATGAAACAACATATTCAGGTATGATATTTAAAGAATGTATTAATGGAAAGTTCTTTTGAATTGATTTCTGTTAGTGATGGGATAATGTAAAATCAGTGATGACAGAATTAGACAGTGGAGTAATGTTTAAAGTGAAATGTCTGCTTTTCATCCACAAACTGACGTTCAGTCTGAGAGAGTAATTCAGATTCTCAAAGATATGCTTTGTTGCTGTGTTTTAAAGTTTGAAGGCAACTGGGAGAAATATTTACCGTTAGTTGAATTCACGTATAACAATAGCATTCAATCGAGCATAAAGATGACAACATATAAAGCATTGTATGATCATAAATGTCAAACTCTGTTGTACTAAACTAAGCTTAGTGAGAAAAAGATTCACGAGTTTGATTAGGTTAGAGAGTCTGAAGATAAAGTGAAAGTAATTTGCGACAGTTTGAAAGTAGCTTCAGATCGACAGAAATCGTATGCGGATTTGAAACGTAAAGGCATTGAATTCAAATCGGCGACAAAGTATTTTTGAAAGTATCTCCGGGGAAGAAGATTCTTTGATTTGGTCGCAAAGGTAAATTGAGTCAGCAATTTATCCGGCCGTATGAGATTATTGCCAGAATAGGGCCAGTGGCATATCGACTAGCTTTACCGTCAGAATTAGAAAAGCTCCATAATTTGTTTCATGTGTCGATGCTACTCTAATATAGATCGGATCCGTCAAACGTAATTTCTCTGGCAGAGATTAAAATTTAGCCTGATATGACGTAAAACGAAGAACCAATCAGAAATTTAGCTCATGAGTTTAAAGAGTTAAGAAATAAGAACATAGTTTTGGTGAAGGTTTTGTGGCAATGTCATGGGGTTGAAGAAGCTACTTGGGAAACCATGGAAGATATGAGAAAACAGTACCTTAATCTCTTTTCTAGTAAGATTTTTGGGGACGAAAATTCCTTAAGAGGAGAGTTGTAACAACCCATTTTAGTCAAATCGAAACAGTAGTTCGGGACCACAAATCTGAGGTCAAAATAATTATTTTATTATTATTTTAATATCTACAGCATGATTGTGTGAAAATTGCATTGAGAAATTTTATCATTTGAGTGTTCAATTTCATAAAAAGGACTAAATTACATAAAGTGTAAAACTTGAGTTCTACTAGCTAAGGGTGACTAATAGCTATAGAACTTTAAAATGGAGGTCATTATGTGGTAATTAACCCATTTATAAAGTTAGTGGACATTCTTGGACATCATTTAAGTAAATTTTAATGTATTAAGTTAAGGTTAAATTAGTAAATTGTGAAATAAGTTAAGTAAAAAATAGATAAAATAATATTGTCATCTTTTAATCCATCTTCTTCCACCAAAAAATAAAAGGGAAAAATATCCATGGATGCATGCTATGGTTCGACTATTATAAGGCTTAATTGGTGAGTGATTTTGACTCAATTTTTAATGATTTCTATGTTTTTGAGATCGTTGCAACTTAGTCTAACTAGCCTAGGGACTACTTTGCAAAACTGTTAAAGGTTTAGGGTTTTTCCATTAATGAATATTGGTGTATTTTGATGTTTGAAGATAGAAAATGTATGGTTGTTGTTAGATAAACAACATTTGTAAAGTGATTTTTGGTAAAATTGTCAATTAGCGATTAAATAGAGAAATGTGTAAATTTTGTGGTAGAAATGTGAAATAAATGAAAATATGGCTGCTATGGGTCTATATGAAATTCGACTAGCATGGGTAGGGATCTAATTGCATGAATTTGTATTTTTATGAGATAAGGACTAAATTGTAAAAATGTTGAAATATTAGGGGCAAAAGTGTAAAGTTGCCGTAATGTGATTTTTGGGCTAAATTGAATAGAATGAAAAGTAAATAAGCTAAATTTGATTACATATAAATCAAGAAAAGCAAAGTTCGGATCTAGATCGGGGGAAATACAAGGTTTTGGACTAATCGACTCATTTTGTCGTTTTTGCATTTGAGGTAAGTTCGTATGTTAATAAACATTAATATAATTGTGTTTTAAATGCTTTATTATTGAATTATTTGTGAATATGACCTTACAAATATGTTCGATGACTATTCAAAAAATGTGAAATCCCGATTGAACCTTAGGAATAGATGGATACAAATGACATGTCATTAGGGGTTATGTAATTTGGGTGTTGGTCCGTATGTCCTATCGGTGGCTGAGTTATCCGGCATGTGTTGTGGATTCTCATCAGCTTGTGTGAGTAGCACCGTTTAGCTATGTCATGACCATCAGCTTGTGTGAGCAGACCCATTGATAGCTCAAAAGTGAGCATTATATGTGATATGAGATTGAGATAGCTTCGGCTATGTATTGGCAATTAGGGTACGAGATTCGTGAGTATCCAATAGTATTCCAAATGGTTCAACAGTTATATCAAGGATATGGATGAGCATGAGATTGATACGAGCTTGTATAGGTATGTACGTGAATTATACAATCATTAAATCAGAGAAGTTGATGGAAATTGTGTTTAATCTTTGGATTGATTATATGTGTTAAATTATGCTTCAAATTTGAATTGCATTATATTATGTTTATGTTATTGAATTGTTGGTTGGTAAGTTTTACTTAGCATATGAGCTTACTAAGCTACGAGTTTACTAAGCTTTATAGCTTACTTTGTTTACTTTTCTGTGTTTTATAGTGAATATCGAAGCTAGCTCGGATTGGGATTCGTCAGAGATCTCATCACAACATCAAGCTTTCATTTTGGTACTTTTGAACTTATGTATTTGGTTATATGGTATGTATAGGAATTATGGTCATTTTGGTTTATGGTTTGGTAATGAATTTATCTATTTGAGTTGGCTTGTAAATGTTAAGTGTTTGGTTTTGTGTATAGCCATGAGAGTTGGCTTATTTTGGTATATTTGGTGATGTATATATCTGTGCAAATAGCCTTTTGTTATGTTATGTAATATTGCCATTTATATGCTTGTTGTGAATTGGTATTTGGAGTACCATATGGTTGAGATTTGAAGATTTGGTATGCATGTGATTTAGAAGTAAGAAAGTACATATATGAAGCTAACTAGTTAAGTGAATTGAACGTAAATTTGGTATAAAATTGAATAGCATATTGTGGAACTTGTGTGCCTCGTAGTTGATGGCATTGAAATGGCATGAATTATGCTTGGTTGAGATTGGTTTGGATGTCGATTGATGCTATGCTATATGCCAAATTATGTTATTAGACGGTTCCAAAATGGGTGAGAAAGATGGCTTGGTAAATAGCCTATTTTGGTCCATATGGGTAGAGACAAGGGCGTGTGTCTTAGTCATGTGTAACACACAGTCAGGTGACACGGCCATGTGTCCCTTGGGTGTTTAATTAGAAACCAAGTCAGTATGCTCCACATGGCCCAACACACGAGCGTGTGACTTGGCTATACCGTGTAAGTCAGTATACCCTACAGGTTTGGCATGGCCTAGCACACGGCCTGGCACACGGACGTGTGAAGCCATTTTGAAGGGCACATAGGCTGGTCAAACGGGCGTGTGGTTGGCTCTGTGACCAAAGTCAAAGAGTTACACAAGGTCAGACACAGGCTGGGACGCTGCCATGTGATCCCATTTTGAATGTCCATACAGCCTGTGAGACAGGCGTGTCTTGGGCCGTGTGAGACACACAGCCTGACCATACAAGCATGTGTCCGCTGTATTTTGTAAATTTTTCTAAGCTTTTTGAAAAATTCTTGAGTTATCGGTTTAGTCCCGAAACACTCCTAAAGCATGTTTTGGGCCGCGTAGCTCTTATTAGGGACGTTATGAATGATTGTGAATGTTTTATATTTGAAATGGAAAAATGTATGTGAAATGTATGTTTGATTGTGTTATAAGTTTGGTAATGCTCCGTAACCCTATTCCGGTGACGGATACAGGTTAGAGGTGTTACACTACAAGTAGAAACATTGAAGAGCACTGGCTCATCGATAATGGCTATAAAAATCACATGACCTCAAATGCAAGCATCTTTAAAGATATTGGCACAAGTTTCAACTCCAGGATCAACGTTGGAAATGGTCAGTAAATTGTGGTAGAAGGAAAATGAGATGTTTTAATCAATACTCCATCAGATAGAAAACTTATTTTAAATTTTCTTTTTGTAGCAGAAATCAATAATAATCTGCTAAGTGTAGGTCAATTACTTTAAAAAGGTGTGTTTAAGATTAAAGAACGCTTGATTGTTAATCGATGTGGATGTGAGCTGATATCAGATGTTATGTTTGTTAGAAGCTTTGTTGTGGACTGGAACTTAGCAACATCAAAAGCTTATAAAACTTCAATAGATGAATTAGAGTTGTAGCATAGGAGAATGGACCATTTAATTACAAGGCGTTTACTCAGTTGTATAAGGATAAGTTGGTTGAGAACTTGTGAAAAATGGTTGAGCATGAAGATGTTTGTGAAGCCTGTCAGTTGGGAAAGTAGAGTAGGCTGTCGTTTCTTGTGAACAAGGCTTAGAGAGCCTCTGAAAAGCTTCACTTATTGCACACCGATGTGTGCGGACCGATGAGAACTCAATCATTAAAAGGTAGTAGGTATTTTATCTTATTTATTGATTATTATTCAAGATTTTGTTGGGTTTACTTCATGAAATAGAAGTCTAAATTTTCAAAACTGTATTGGAAGTTTAATTCAGTAGAGACTAGGTCTAGGTGAAAGATTAAAATTAGGAGGTCTGATAATGGAACTGAATACACCTCAAGATTGTTTGACAAGTTTTATGAAGACTTAGGAGTTGAACACTAGCTCACTAACACTTATATACCTCAACAAAATGGTGTAAGTGAGAGAAAAAATAGTTGTGATGGATATGGCCAAGTGCCTCTTGTTTTAGAAAAATTTGCCTAAGAGTTTTTGGGCTAAAGCTTTAAATACAACTATGTATCTCTTGAACAGGTTGCCAACCAAGGCTGTGAAGGAGAAAACTCCATTTGAAGCATGGTTTGGCTTTAAACCTTTAGTTGCTCACTTGAAGATATTTGGCTACATCTGTTATGTACATATTCCAACTATCAAATGGGACAAGTTAGAGAAGTGATCTGTCACAATTCGTTGTAATATATTAAGCCATTTTTTGTACTTAAGGAGATTGAATAAAAACAATTTCATCATGTTTTATTTAGTTTTTTATTTTTAGTTCTCAAATAATAAAAGTGTTATTTTAGCTGTTTACATGAGTTTAAGGGCCAAAGTAGGCCTAAAGGAAGACTAACATGTTTAGTGAGTGTGTAGGACATCATTTAGAAGCATGAGTGTAACACCCCTTACTCGTACCCGTGGCCGGGATAGGATACGAGGGATTATCGAACTCATACACAGCCATTCATGTAAAAAGTCAGGCTATAATTTTTTTTCTTTAAAAAAACTTCATTCATAAATACACAAATTGTCCCTAATATGGGCCTACAAGGCCCAAAACAGCCATCGGAAAATGATCAGGACTAAATCAGGAAATTTTAAAAAAGTTTGGGAAATTTCCCTAATACAGAGCCACATGCCCGTGTCCTCCGGGCATGTAACTTTCTGACTATGACGTTAGCATCAATTTAGTGTCACACGGTCGTGTCACACGGTCATGTGGCCAGACCGTGTGGTCAATTAAAATTAAGTGAATTTTTTATAAAAAGGTCCAGACTTCATACGGCCAGAGTACACGACGCCTATGTGGGTCGGCCGTGTCCCTCACACGGGCAAGACACATGCCCGTGTCTTAACTTTACTACTGAGCATACTGACTTGAAAAATTAAGGTGCAGGGGACACACGACCGTTCAACACGCCCATGGGGCAGACCGTGTGTCACAATCGGTCTAGACACACACCTGTGTATCTGTCCGTGTGGACCATTTAAAGGCTATTTTCCAAGCCATTGGTCACCCTTTTACATCCATACACACTCATATTGTAACGCCTCAATTTTTGGGTTTTCTGTGTTTCTGTGTTTTTTTAAAAATTTGTGTGTGTTCTGGTTGGTTAAAATATATATTTTAGTAGGTTAGTGGGCCTTTGGAAGGCCAAACTTAAGTTAAATCCGTGGTAGTCTTCGGAATTTTAATTTTATGAACAGGTGATGCTATTGGCGTTTGGGCTTTTAAGAGTAAAGGGGTAAAAGATGACACAAAAAGGAGTGTGGTGTAATGGCAAGGTGGCACCACTTAGGGGACAAGGAAGTGACGCCACAGAGGAAGCAAGGGGTCCAAGGTTCAAGTCTTGGCTCTTGCAATATATTTTGGTTTTTCTTTTCAATAAATCTGGAAGCAAGTAGGTGCGCTTTAAAGTTTAATGTGTTGGATTTATGACACAAATGAGTTGATGGCCTAGTGGTGGTGGCGTGAGTTGGCATGTGAGAGGACTTTGGTTCGAATCCCTTGGCACGCAAAGGTTGATTATTTTTCTATGTTGGGACGGCAAGAGTTGGTGTTGGTTTTAAACTCTGGTGAAGGAGGGATCCCACATAAGGAAGCTAACATAAGAGTAGATGGAGAGGTGGCTTTAAATAGAGCAAACCATAAGGAGAGTAGGCATACCCTTCTTGGCTGATCCCTTTCGCTTTGTGACATGATCGTTTGGGTTGGGCGTCAGCTAAGAGTGTTTGGAGCGCGGATTAACTGCAGTCTCCTAACAGGTGTGTATTTCTCATCACTCTAGCAGTAGGACGGCTATTTCGGGCTGCGATCGGCTAAAATGGGCCATGTGGTCCCAATGGGTCCGTAGGCCTAAGTGGATAAGTTGTAGAATTACTAAAATACCTCTGTAAGGTAGGACTACCGATTTACCCCTGAGGGTAAAATAACTATTTTGCCCCTCGTGCATAAATGACTAACTTGTGTGATGATTGGGTTAGTTGACGTGGATTTATGTTAGTTATCGTTAATTCGTAAGTCTAATGTGTTAGTGATCGATTGTAGGATTATCGCGTTGGAGATATTGCCATAAATCGTTATCAACCAGGTGTGTAAATGACACCCTCCCTTAGACTAAATCGGTAAAAGCCGAAATACCGAAACGTTGGTATTTTGTGAACTCGCGAGCGTGCGAGCGCTCGTGAGACAGTTGTTAATGAATATGGTGCATTTGGATGATTAGAGTGCAGGGTGTGCATTTTCGTACACAACGGTATTTTTGGGCTTAATGGGCCGAAAATAGGCCAATGGGCCAACGGGCCCACTTTGGTAAAAAGACGAGGTAAGTACTTCTGATTACTTGGTAAACGTTAGAATGAGCATGAAACCTTAGCAATAGGTAATAATTACTGAAATACCCTTATTCATGTAAAATTACGATTTTACCCCTAGGGTTATTTTTTTTTGCAAAGCATGATGTTCTGTTTCTGTATATGTATGCCATGACATATTATTTCTGTTGCATGGGACATGGGTTTATAGTGATGGAGGAAGCGTTCTGGCAGCCTCGCTGCAATCTAGTGGCCTCGCCACATATATCTATTCTGGTTACTTCGTCACAATATCTGGCAGCCTCGCTGCAATCTGGTGGCTTCGCCATATATATATCTGTTCTGGTGGCCTAGCCACAATATCTGTATCTGGTGACTTCGTCACAATATCTGGCAGCCTCGCTGCAATTTCTATGGTGTGTAGCGGTTGGGTGGGTCGAGTAGTCTCCCCACATGGTGTAAGGCTAGTACGGGGGTGTTATGGATGACTCTGGGTTGGGATTTCTACATTCATAATATATTTGTTCTGTATCTGCTATGGGCCTATGGGTTTCATTCTAATTTCTGTACTAGGCCAAGGCCTAGATAAGTCTGACTCGGAGGTTTGATCTGTTTTGGGCTATGGTTGGGTTATTTACACACTGAGTTTACCGAACTCACCCTTTATTTTCATCTATGCAGGAAATCCCTAACCATAGTGGGCTTGGAGCTGTGAGGGATTCAAAGTGGCCACATCATCTGCAAAATTAGTTTTTCTAAGTTAGTTTATTTTTATTATTTTTATATTCTAAATTTTGGGTTTTAAGTTGTAATAAGGCTGCTATTTAAATTTCTTTTTTCGATATGGTTTTATTTTCTGATTATATTTATACTATGACGAAACTGCTAGTGTTAGGCTGCGCGGGTTTTAAAAATTAATGAACGTTTTCAGGACTCAACAAGGACAGCAAATGGATAGCTTAAAGATTGATAAACCGACTTTTCATTCAACCGCTGTTTTTACAAAGACCACCCCAATCACTTAAACCAACGAATGCATACTAAGTCGTAAGTCCATGTGACACGTCAGATCTAGCCATAACGTCTGGGCTGGGTTTGGGGTGTTACACATATATTCCATGGACACTTAACATGGTATATAATTACACTTAAACATCCTTAACATGATTCATACTTGTAAACCTTATTACACTTGTTCAAGTTACACTTCTTGTATTAGGGTTATCACTAGTACATTCTACATTTTATACTTAGGCCATAATATAACCACATACCATTTTATGCCATACCCATTCTCAAGTTATTAGACCTCATTTTACACATCCATTCATGCTAAGTTTTACAATCACATCACAAGAAACATTTAAACCTAAACATGTATATTTAGTAGGGTTACCACCCATATCAATATGAGCCATATCTCATGGCCGTATACAAAAAAAATTAGCATATCTTCATAAGCCATTTATTTGGCTGACCAAATGATACATATAACAAAATGATCAAAAATCCTATACATGTCATTATATCAAAATGAATGTTTCTTTATACTTTATAAATTGTCTCTCTTTTCTAGGAACTTAGTGCATTGTTTTTGAACTACACTCACTATTCTAGTATCAAGTGCTTACTATTGAATATTGTTAGTTGGTGTTGAAATGGTATTGATGTAACACCCAATTTTTTTTATTATACCGTACGTGATTATTCTAAATTATTTGACTCTAAATTCTATATAAAAATATTTCTATGAATTTATTCATAAATGTATTATGGAGAAGAAATGAATAAGTATTTTAAGCTATTTTCGAAAATTTGTGCCTAATAGGATAAAATGCTAGTTGATAAGCAAAATAGTAATTGTCACAGAGTATTTTAGTCATTTTTGGTGTAATCATGATTAAATCGTGGTGCTTATAGACATGTAACGCCCCAAATTTGGGCCTAGAAGTATTAGGTCTTGAACGAGGGAGCAATTGGAAAGCTACTCATAAATATTTAATTGTGCAAGGAAGTGACACAATTGTGTGTTTGGCTTACTGGTTGTGTGCTCTGGAAGTGTCTGGGTTGTCCTGGGTTCAAGCCCTAGCTTCCACAAAATTTTGGTTTTTGAGGATAAAACCCTTATCTTTGGCCAGTAGGGTTATAAGTTTATTTTGGTAAAGTATGACGTAAAGAGCCTACTGGTCTAGTGGATAGTGGCGTGTGGAGTGTGCTAGTGGTCTGAGGTTCGAATCCTTGCTTGTGCAAATGGAGATTATTTTTACTGTTGGCTATGGGAGGTAGTAGTGTTTGACCGAAACACTATAAAGTGGAGTGGAGTATGAATTGGTCATAGAGGGAATTGAGGAGAGATATGAGGATGGATATTAGGAGGAAATCAAGGGGATTTGAAGTGGAAGGGGGTTGTTGCCAAATTTGAATGTTGGCACAAGAAGAATTCAGCTTTAGTACTTCCTCTTCTCATTTTTGGTTTCTATCAATTGTTTAGGGGTTCCTTTCACTCTGGGTTTTGGATGGCCGAATATTGCTTTTCTCTCCCTCTCTATCTTATGGTTTTGGGCATTCCTTTTGCGTCTTTGCATATTCTCTGCTCCTCTCTATTTTCTTCTAGCACTTTTTCTCTTTTCCCCTACCCTCCGGTCAGACACTTTTCTATTGTTTGTTGTTCTCCTTGGCTAAATGTTCACTCTACTCCCCTCTCTCATATTATTTGGCTTTTAACTCCTAGTGCTTTACCAATTCTCTTCTTATCTTCTCTCACTCTTAATCATAATACATGGCTGAATACTCCTCCCTCTCATACCCTCACTGTGTCGACTTTCCCTTCGTTGCTATCCGCTGTTTTTGTGGTCATTCTTTTCATTTTGCATGGGTAATTCTGGCTCTTGTTTTAAGTGCACATCGTTATTCTTTCCTTTTTGTTTTTCTACCGTGTTGATAGTCCCCATCTAATGTATTCTTTGCTACCAATGCTTGCTAGGGGTGGTTTGTGCTAAGCCTCTGCCTCTGTCACATGGGATGATCATTGTGGAAATAGAACAACTACTTCCCTTCTCTAGAGATGATTTTACGTTTTGGTAAGTGGTTTACGCTTGGTTCAAACGGTTGTGCGAATAGTATGATCAAGGTTAATAGAATTGGTTGAATGGCTTGGGGGTTCAAAACAAGGAGTAGTATTAATTTATTTACCTTGAGACTAATGGAATGGTTGTGGTTTGGATCAAAGTTTGGAATGCTCAAGGGGCTACGTACGTGTTTTTGTAAATAGGTGTGTAAAACACTGCCATTACTGTAAATCGGCAAAAGACGAAAAATAGGACCGTTGATACCACATGGGCATGTGATCGCTCGTGTGGTAGCCCCAAACGCATAAATGTGGGTACTGAATTTTGAGAGGTCACCATGGGCGATGCCATGGACTTAGGCCGTTTTGGGCAATGTTGGGCCAAAATGGGCCACACAGGAAAATCACACTAACGTGTGGGGATTTTTGGGCCAGATTGTGTAGTTCACACAGTCAAGGCCATTTTTGGGCTTCATGGGCCATATGGGCGTGTGGGACCACATGGGCTCGCATTATGGGCTTTGGGCCCATTTTCACTGTTTGATTGTTAAGGTTGCACGGGTTGCCCGAGATGACTATAACCTTCTATTGGGTCAGTAAGCATACTTGAACCCTCATGTGATAAAATGGCGATTTTACCCTCATGTGATAAAATGACGATTTTAGCCTTAGGTTATAAAATGACGATTTTACCCTCATGTGATAAAATGACGATTTTGCCCTTATGTGATAAAATGACCAAAATAACCTCATAGGGTAAAATGACCGAAATACCCTATAGGGTAAAATGACCAAAATACCCTCATAGGGTAGAATGACCGAAATACCCCTATAGGGTAAAATGAATGTAATACCCCGGTAAGGTAAAATGACAGATTTGTTCTACGATGAGTATGACTGTATTTGAGCATGCTATGTTATATGTATGTTGCATCCATGTATAATACTATGTTGCATTGCATGGGGTGGGATATATGATTTTAGAGGAAGTGTTGATACGTGATATTCGCGATAGGTTTTAAATATTTATAATTAATCGTTCTTGAAACTAACTATTATCACGATGAAGGCAAGTGTACCTATCGTACAGTAGTATAGCTTTAGCAAGACCGGATTGTCGAACCCAAAAGAACTAGGAGTACTAGTAATTACTTTCTTTTTACAATCTAGCCTAAAAATTAAGGGATTTGTTTATCTAAATTAATTAACTAAACTAAAAGTGCACAGAGAGAAATTGAGGAAAAGTTTTTAGGGAAATTCAATTGATCAAGACAATACCCAAGGAAAAATCCACCTAGACTTCACTTGTTATTTGAATCTGAATCAGACGATTTATTCATTTTCCTTGATCCGTAGAAATCCCTAAGTTATATTATTATCTCTCTCGAGATTAATAATGTCTAACCCTAGGTTGATTAATTGAAATCTCTTTCTTATTAACACCTAGTGTTGCATTAACTCGATCTATGGATCCCCTTATTAGGTTTCACCCTAATCCGGCAAAATCTTATCACCCTATCTCTAGGCGTGCAATCAACTTCGCTTAATTATGACAAACTTACTCTTAGATATGGTCTATTCCTCCTCTGAATAAGAGCTTCAACTCAAATCAATATCCTGGAATATTAAAACAAGAATAAAGAACACATAATTAAGAACAAGTCAAATATTTATCATACAATTCAGATAATAATAACAAGATCCATCTTAGGTTTCATTCCCCTTAGGTATTTAGGGGGTTTAGTTCATGATTATAGAATAATACATCTCAAAAGCATAAAGATAACAAAATATAAGAAAACCCAAAACTCCTGAAGGAACTTAAAGGGAGATCTTCAGTCTTGATGATGAATCCAGTTTCTGAGATGGATCAATCAGCTTTCCTTGAGTAATTCTCTGCTTCCTACTTTTCTTCCCCCTTCCTAAGTGCCTCCTCCGGTGGTTAAATAGGCTTTAGAATGCCTAAGAGCACTCAAAATTGGCCTTTTTCGAATAGAGTTATACGTGGGCTCGGTAGGGACACTCCCGTGTGATATGCCCGTGTGCGATTACTCCAGCCCGTGGTTAAGGCTGTTTAATAGGCATGGGCATGTAGTCTACCCGTGTAAGTCGTGCTTCGATCCTGACAAAGGGACAAGGCCGTGTGACATGCCCGTGTGAGGAAGTCCAAGCTGTGTTGATTCCCCATGTAGGTCCATTTTCTTTGTTTTCGGCCTATTTCTCGCTCTTTTTACTCTCCTATGCTCACCTAAGTATAAAACATGAAATTAAAGAATTAGAAGCATCGAATTCACCAAATCTAAGGATAAACCATCCATAAATGTGCTAAGCATGGGATAAAAACATGTATAAAGTACAGTTTATCAAATACCCCCACACTTGTCCTCAAGCAAAATCCTCAACTCACAATCAAAATAAATTCTTTTCAATTTATAATCCCTATTAATAATATCTCAAAATATTCCATAAGTATTCATACATTGAAAATTCAACTAAAAGTACATCAAAGTTTCAAACATTCCAAGTTGAATATTTTATCACGAAAACATAGGTGTCTCCCCTTATCTAAGTGATTACCTTTGATCAAAATATCATAGAGTTTAACATCCTCACTAAAGATTTACTCAAATCACTCAAGGTGTTTAAGGACATCAATTAAAGCACTCATTAGTCAATATGAAAAGCTATTGCCATAGGCTTGCTTGAAAATCAAATCTCCACCACTATATATTGAGCTGATACATCAATCAAAAAGGGCTTTTAGAGGGTTGTAACGTGGCTTTGGTTAGGGGGTATGGTCACAAGCTGAAAGAAAAGGTTAGAATCGAGATTGAATTGAAAAATTACCTAGCTAGAAAAATGACTAGTCATCAGTTGAATACAAGTGAGCTTATTCTCGAATATGGAATTAACACTCAAGCTCAAAAATGACGAATTACTACTAATATGTATGCGAGTATTGTTTTTTTTAAAAGAGAAACAAAACATAGCTAAGCAATTAGTTCAAATCAAATCTCAACAAAAATAGGGATCGAATTAGGGGATTTCAACAATAATGGGTTATGGGTTAATATTGAGGGTAAATCAATTAGTGGCTTGTTAGGCTCAGAAGGGTTCACTAAGGGTCAATTATGAAGGCAGGCTTTTATGGAGTGAGTGGGTTAAACCTAAGTGCCATTATCATCTCAACATATCAAATCAAATGGTGTGGTCTTGACATGCATAATGAAGCAAGTTCTAGAATAACAAATCAATATTGACGCACTCATAATAAAAGTGAGCAAGAAAGAAATAAAATATGCTCTAAAGGCTCAAGATCTCACAAAAATTATGGCTTTTTGATGTTTAAACTTTTGAATTTCAACTCACGATAATACCTAAACTTAGGGAAACAACCTAAAATGTAACGCCCCCACGCCCGAGACCATCACCGGAGTCAAGCTTGAGGGGTTACTGAACATAATTTATCAATTTAAGAACTTCAAATCATTTGTTTCTACATTCACAGCTTTCTAGCTACTCGCGTCACAGTTACAAGAAAAGTCATATCTCGAGTTATGAAACTCGAAATCAAGATTCGTAAATTTTCGCTGAATCTCGACTCATATATATATTTACTAATTTTTTCTAGAATTTTTTATTGGGCCAATTAGTACAGTTTGTTAATTAAAGTATCCCCTATTTCAGGGTTCGACTGCTCTGACCTCTGTGTATTACGAATCAGATATATCTCTATAAAAAATTTCAATGATTATGAGGTTTGTTTCTATTAAAACTAGACTCAATAAGGAATCTGTACATATAAATAAAAACTTCTAATTATTTTAGTAAAATTTATTATGAACTTTTAAAGTCAGAATAGGGGATCCAGAAATCACTCTGGTCCTGTTTCGTAAAAGTTTAAATATCTCATAAAATATAATTTATATTCCTTTTTTGTTCAATCCATATGAAAATAGACTCATTAAGCTTCAATTTCATAACTTACTCATCATTTATTTCTATTTAGACTGTTTTTAGTGATTTTTCAAATTCATGTCATTGCTGCAGCAATATTCTGTTTTAAGGCAAGTTTCATCTTTCCATGAATTTTTATGAACTAGATAACCTGTTAAACTTCCATGATATCAAACATGATCTAAATTAGCCATCACCATGACTTATCAATATCAAACACTTTCTCAACCAAACATGGTCATATCATAAAATTATTTACACAAAATAGGTATATTGCTATACATGCCATACTTAAGTAGTTGTACAAGCCATTTACCAAGATAAAAGTCCTTTGGATAGTGTGATCGAACTTTCGACCTGTCCCGATTCCTGAGCCGGCTTGTTCAAAACTACAGTGAATGAAAAGGAAGGAGTAAGCATAAATGCTTAGTAAGTTCATATGTAAATAACAAGTAACATAACAACACAAATATACCAAACAACTTTAGCATGGTACCACCAAAACATATATCACATCTTTAAACATCATTCATCACCTTACCACCTTATCGTTGTTGTATCTATTTTCAATCCGAGGGTTAAGAACATACCTGTCCAAAGTGTCCATTTCACAACACTTACCCAAAACATCACTTATATCTTAAGTGCTCTTCCATTAAACTAGAAATTTCACCCGTTGAACACATCGGAATACAACTCAGATACATGGATAATTTGCACATAAGTGCCTCATATGTAATCAAGAAATCATGTAACCCGCCCCTAAGTGAACTCGGACTCAACTCAACGAGCTCGGGCGTTCGCATCCATAAATGAACTCGGACTCAACTCAACGAGTTCGGATGCCTAGTTACATCTCACGAACTTGAACTCAACTCAACGAGTTTGGACATTTGCATCCATAAGTGAACTCGGACTCAACTCAACGAGTTCGGATGCTCAACCATCCTAGTGACATGTCACTTGTATCCTAATCTATTCCTAAGGTTCAAACGGGCTTTTTTCCTCGATCTCACATTGTCGTCTTCCATGGAATATCAGAACCGATACTCGGTAGCAATTCATATTTATCAAGTAGTAAACATAATTTGCATATTACTCAACATTAACCACAAAGCATAATATTTCACGATAAAAAATCAGCATATCATATAATTAACATCAATAACTTAAAAATAACAATTATGCTACATTATTTACACATGAACTTACCTTGGTACCAAAATATAAAGATTTTGCAATTTAGTCCACAATCTTTTCTTTTTCTCGATCACGACTTGAATCTCATTTTTCTTGATCTATAATACCAAATTAATCTTATTTAATACGTACATTTATCAAAACAGCATTTAATACGAACTTTAAAAAATTACACTTTTGCCCCTAAACTTTTGCATAATTACACTTTTGCCCCTAGGCTCGGGAATTAAACTTTATTCCTTATTCTTATGTTTTATAACATGCTGATTACTTTTCCCTTCTATGGCAACATCAAATTCTCTCTCTAACATATACTTGTGACTATTAGGTATTTTTACCGATTAAGCCCTTTTACTCGTTTTCACTAAAAACCGAGTAGCACAAGTTGTCTAACATAATTTAAAACCCCATATTCTATCATAAAAAATCAAAATACACAAATTTCACCTATGGGTATTTTTCCAAATATAAACCCTAGGTTGAATTATTGCTAGCATAAGCTTAATCGAGCTTCCGGGATTCCAAAAACGTAAAGAACATTAAAAACGGGGCTTGGAATCACTTACTATGGAGCTTGGAAGCTTGAAACAAACCCTAGCTATGGAGAACCCTTGAAATTTCGACCTAATGAAGAAGATGGACAAAAATTGGCTTTTAATTTTGTTTTTAATTCATTTTAATAACTAAATGACCAAAATACCCTTACTACTAAACTTTCCAAAAATTCCTTCCATGTCCTAATTTTGTCCATGAACTTAAAATTGGTCAAATTGCTATTTAAGACCTCCTCATTAATATTCCAAAACAATTTCATACTAAAAACTTCTAGAATGCAAGTTTTGCAACTTATTCGATTTAGTCCCTACTTTCAATTTAAGCACTTTAGGCATAGAATTTCATCACGAAATTTTCACACAATCATGCAATCATATCATAAACATCAAAATCATTGTAAAATAATTATTTCTATCTCAGATTTGTGGTCACGAAACCACTATTCCGATTAAGCCCTAATTCAGGATATTACAACTCTCCCCCCCTTTTAAGGATTTTCGTCCTCGAAAATCTTACCGGTAAACAGGTGTGGGTATTGGTTTCTCATAGTTTCTTCAGGTTCCCATGTATTCTCTTCTACCCCATGCTTTTGCCACAACACTTTTACAAGTGCAACACTTTTATTTCTTAGTTGTTTGACTTCTCGAGCTAAAATCTTAATCGGTTCTTCTTCATAAGTCATATTCGGTCGCAGTTCAATTTCTGTCGGTGAAATTATATGTGAAGGATCCGAACGATACCGACGTAACATAGATACGTGAAACACATCATGAATCTTCTCTAATTCGGGTGGTAACGCTAGCCGATATGCTACTGGTCTAACTTTTTCAATTATTTCATACGGTCCAATAAAACGCGGACTTAACTTGCCCTTTCGTCCAAATCTAAGGACTTTCTTCCATGGAGACACTTTCAAAAATACCTTATCACCAACTTGAAACTCCATTTCCTTTCGTTTCAAATCTGCATAAGATTTCTATCTATCTGAAGCAGCTTTCAAACAATCTCGAATCACTTTCACCTTTTCTTCGGTTTCTTTTATTAAATCAACTCCATAAATCTGATTTTCCTTGAGTTCAGTCCAATACAATGGCGTCCGACATTTACGACCATATAATGCGTCATAAGGTGCCATCCTCAAACTTGTCTGATAACTATTATTATAAGCAAATTCTACCAACGGTAAATACTTTTCCCAACTACCTTGAAATTCCAATACACAACATCTGAGCATGTCTTCAAGAATCTGAATTACTCTCTCTGATTGTCCATCAGTTTGTGGATGAAAGGCAGTGCTGAAATTTAACTTTGTACCTAATGCTTCTTGCAACTTTTTCCAAAACCATGAGGTAAACCTCGGATCTCTATCCGAAATAATTGACAAAGGTATCCCATGAAGTCTAACAATCACTCGAATATACAATTCAGCCAACTTATTAACAGAATAATCTGTACGTACCAGAATAAAATGAGCCGATTTAGTCAGTCTGTCAACTATTGCCCAGATGGCATTTTTCTTCCCTGGAGTTAACGGCAACCCTGATATAAAATCCATAGTAATCCGATCCCATTTCCATTCAAGAACCATAATAAGCTGGAGTAATCCCGAAGGTACTTGGTGTTCAGCTTTCACTTGTTGGCAAACTAAGCACTTGATACAAACTCAGAAATTTCTCTTTTCATTCCACTCCACCAGTACATTTTCTTCAAGTCATTATACATCTTCGTACTGCCCGGATGAACCGCTAAACAACCATTATGTGCTTCATGCAAAATCTTTTGAACAACAACTTTCTGCTTAAAGCATCGGCAACCACATTCGCTTTTCCTGGATGATAATCGATAACAAGCTCGTAATCTTTCAATAACTCCAACCATCTTCGCTGTCTCAAATTCAAGTCTTTTTGTGACATCAAGTATTTAAGACTTTTGTGATCGGTATATACTCGGCACTTTTCACCATACAAATAATGTCGCCAAATCTTCAAAGCAAATACCACCGCAGCCAATTCCAAATCGTGAGTAGGATAATTCTTCTCATGAGGTTTTAACTGTCTCGAAGCATAAGCCACCACTTTTCCTTCTTGCATGAGTACACACCCCAAACCATTTAGAGAAGCATCACTATACACCACAAATTCTTTACCTGATTTGGGTTGTATCAACACTGGTGCTTCAGTTAATAACTTTTTCAATTCTTCGAAACTCTGTTGACATTCTTCCGTCCATTCAAATTTAACATCCTTTCGGAGTAGTCTAGTCATAGGAGCAGCAATTATAGAAAATCCATTTACGAACCGCCGATAATACCCAGCTAGCCCCAAGAAACTTCTAACTTCAGTTACGTTTTTCGGTGGTTTCCAATCAACAATGGCTGAAATTTTACTACGATCAACCCGTATACCATCACCTGAAACAATATGACCCAAAAATCCAACTTCCCGGACCCAAAATTCACTTTTACTAAACTTAGCATACAGCTGCTTATCTCTCAAAGTTTGCAAAACTATCCTCAAATGCTCAGCATGCTCTATCTCATCTTTTGAATAAATTAAAATATCATCTATAAAATGTAACACCCCTATCCCGTAACTGTCGCCAGAATAGGTAAGGGGCATTATCGGACTTGTAACTCATGTCAGAATAGTAAAATTTTGAACTTTTTCTTGAAATAAAGATCGTTCATTTAAATAAGTACTAAGCACAACCAGAGGTAAAATTTAAACTTCACTAAGTAAACATTCAAAAGATGCCATTTTCGCATGGCTTATATACATTAACCAAAAATATTCTTCTGCCACTAGTCTTGCTGACGATCCCCGAGCCTGTAGCTTTGCAATGAGATCTATAAAACAGAGGAAACAGAGTAAATGGAGTAAGCATTATAATGCTTAGTAAGTTTTAAGCAGTGTCAACAGATAACAATCAAATTATAACATAGTTGTTCGTATATTTTATTTCACTCTTCCTTCGGGCATGCCATCCCTTTACCGAATATGCACAACTCATCATATACAATAGGCAGTTAAACTTTCACATAAAAGTGAGCTCATGTGACATAAATATATTGTATGATTTCACATAACCTCTCACACTGATCCGATGTCACATAATCATAGGAATAGTCTCATAGATTGCTCTCGTATGCATCACATAACTACCTTATGATTTAGTTCAAATCAAGCTCACATATAAACTTGGAGTACATACCTGTTTAACCTTTCGCATTGAATATATTTATAAGCAATTCTTATTACGAAGTCTTCTAGCTTTAACCTCTACTCGGATTATCGACGAGACCTTTAGCTCAGACGAAATCTCCACACGAAGTTATCGGGTCTTACCCGGACAAAATCTCCACACGTAGTCATCGGGTCTTACCCGGACATAATCTCCTCAGGTAGTCATCGGGTCTTACCCGGAATATATTTCCAAGTTTCATGTACATTTAATCACATGTTACAACATTCACATCGACTGTCATATTTGTAATTCATTTGCCTCATCAAATATCTAATAATACACACCTTTCACATTGGTCGTTCGGCCACAATATACGCACATCGCCTACATATTTCACACTAGCCATTCGGCTTTACCACATATACATATCTCATATATATATTTCACATTGACCATTCAACTTTACCACATATGCATATCTCATACATATTTCACATTAGCCATTCGGCTTTACCACATATACATTTCTCATACATATTTCACATTAGCCATTCGGCTTTACCACATATATGCATGTTCATATTTACCACATTGGCCATTCGGCCTTATCACACATATGCATGCTCACATTCATCACATTGGCCATTCGGCCTTATCACATATATGCATGTTCACATTCATCACATTGGCCATTCGGCCTTATCTCATATATGTACATTCACATTCATCACATAAAATCCTAAATCAAAATATAAAATTTCATGTATCCACATCACAATTATCCAAATATACTTCACATACCACATATACTATCATGTATACACTTTGTCTTGGCCGAATCTACATCAATCATTTTCCAATGAATAATTCAATTTCACGCCATACTATCATTTCATATTCAAATACTCATAAACTTACAATTTCACAAATTTTAATATCAAAGATCCATCTAACACTCATATATCATTTTACAATATCACGATTTAGAATTCACGTATGGGTTTAATCAATAGCTTATGAGCAACTAAAACAAGTTTTATCCATGTTTACAACAAAATCACATATCCACTACGAGCTGTTTTCCTGAGCAATAGTCACTAAATTAGTTATAACTGGAGCTACAAAACTCCAAATCACTTGCTGTTAATTTTCCCTGAATATAGACTCGTATATCTTCCATCCATAAAATTTCCAGAATTTTAGGTTTGGCCAATCAATACCAGATTGTTCTTAAAGTTTCCCCTGTTTCACTATTTGACTAATCTGACCACTCTTCACTACGAATCAAATTTTTCAGTGTACAGAATTCAAAACGTGTTCTATTTGATTTAATTTGAAACTAGACTCATAAAGGAGTCTAAGCATATAAATTTTATCTTATAAACATTTTTGTACAAATTATAATGATTTTCTAAAAACAGAACAGGGGATTTCGGAGTCATTCTGACACTGTCCCACATAACTTTAAATATCTCTTTATAGGAAATTTCTTTGCTTACACGGTCTCTTTTATAAGAAACTAGACTAACTAAGCTTTGATTACATATTTTATTCAGCTTATAATTCCACACCAACAATTTATAGTGATTTTCTAAAATCACGTTACTGCTGCTGTCCAAAGCAAATTATTACAATTTGCTCTTAAATTTCCAAGTCCAAACACTTATGAACTTACCATTTGAGTTTAAGATATATCATGGCCACATCATATCTTATTAAATCAACTCATTATGTCCTATTATGATTGAATTTACTCAATGTTTAATCACTTAAAACTTACCTCGGATGTGGTCGAACGATTTCGGCGGCTATTCGATCACTTTTTCCCTTCCCTTATCCAACTGTGGTCCTCTAGGCTCTTGAGCTAATTCAAACAAATTTAACTTATTAAAGTCTCATTATGCTAGCTTATGGCCGAATATGACAAGGAGTTTGATAGGTCATATGGCCACCTTTAGCTCAAATACAAAATGGTCATACGCATTTTTAATCACATTGAGCAATTTAATACAATTAATCTAACATTTCCTCATGTGCACTTTTATGACCGAATACACACATCATTGACCTAATATCAATTAACTAAGCACTTAACAAATTCTCCTTGAGCCGATTATCTAAGTCAATATAAAAGCATCAATATGCTTGCCCCTAACCGAATACATGCAACACCAATCTATCTCATGTGGCTGAATATGCAAGTCTATGTTGAGGTATACTTAATACCACATATAAATGGCATACATTTTACTAACTAATGCATTATATATTATAACTCAATACGCATCCATCGTTTACTCCATAACTGAAACACCCTCATATATAAATATATACCTTGAGATAATATATATGTCATACCAATACATCATGTGCAAATATATATATGTGCAAGAGCCGAATCACAAAGTTGATTATAACCACCTCATATATTTTCATCATATACCCGAATGCACAAGTACATTATAATAACTTCCAACTCAATTCATGTTACAAATTTATACTTCACAAGAACAAATCATTAACCAAATATAAACATATATCCAAAACACAAATCTTACCTACCATGTAATAAGCATACCAAACTAAACTCTTTCTATGTTCGAATATAACCTAATATCATTAATACCAAATCATGTATATTTTATTTTTACATGAACCATAGCCGAATCATTTTAACCATGAGTAACATAACAAACATAAATCATACTTATGGACCTAAGGTAGAACCAAGAAAGGAACTCATAAATATCAAGATGTAAGCAACTACCATTGTTCATCTAGATTTAGCATGAAACACAACCATCACCCTTATTAATCTCCATAGCCGAAAACCTTACTTATTCCAAAATCACAATTTCAACATGGGTTACCAACAATAACTTGATAACTCACTCAATATCAACTAGGATTTCAAGAACTAGTATCAACTTCCTTACCTTAATATGGACCTAAGATGACCGATTGCTTCACTCCTTTCTTCCTCCTTTCAATTCGGCTAAGAATAACCAAAGAACACAACTTGTTTTCATCACCGAATGCTCTTGTTCTCTCTTTTTTTTCTTTAGAATCGGCTAGGAAGAAACATGGATGATGATCTCTTTTTTTTTTCTTTCATCATCCTACTAACCATTATTATTTTATCATTTCTAACATAAACCATTAGCACACCATGTTTTATGACATGTTTTGCCCATCACCCTTTGTCATGGCCGGCCACTAGTAATTAAATGGGGGAAATTGACATGCAAGTCCACCCCTTTGATTACATGCACTAATATATCCTTATGTTTTGACCTACCACATTTCAAAAGTGTCACACATAAGTCCTATTGACTAAATTCACATGCAATTTACTAAATCGAAGCTTAAAACTTTCACACCTTCATATTCACATATTTTAGACAATAAATATCATATTCAAATAATTTGGTGACTCGGTTTAGCGGTCCCGAAACCGCTTCTGACTAGGGTCACTTTAAGGCTGTCACATAAACACCACAACAAATCTGTCCAAGTATGGCCGAAATATGCGATTCATTAAATCCATAAACACAGCAGGAGCATTTGTCAACCCGAATGGCATAACTAAAAATTCATGATGACCGTACCTTGTTCTAAAAGCAGTTTTAGGCACATCTGACTCTTTTACTCGCAGCTGATAATACCCAGATCTCAAGTCAATCTTTGAAACCATGTTGCTCCTTTTAGCTGATCAAACAAATCATCAATTCTCGGCAACGGATACTTGTTTTTGATTGTCACCTTGTCTAACTGTCGATAATCAACACATAATCTCATAGAACCATCCTTCTTTTTCACAAATAACACGGGAGCACCCCAAGGTGAAAAACTCAGTCTCATAAAGCCTTTATCAGTCAACTCTTGCAACTGCAACTTTAATTCTTTCAACTCTGTTGGTGCCATTCTATATGGAGCAATCGAGATCGGAGCTATTCCCGGTATTAAATCAATACCAAATTCTACTTCCCTGACTGAAGGCAAACCCGGCAATTCTTCTGGAAATACGTCCGCAAATTCACACACAACTGGCACTGATTCAACTTTCTTTTCAACTTATTTTGTATTAATTACATACGCCAAATAAGCTTCATAACCCTTTCTCAAATATCTCTGAGCCGACATTGAAGAAATCATACTAGATAATGCCTCTGATTTGTCTGGCTCAACCTGCAGAATTTCACCACTTTCACACTTTAATTCTATAACCTTTTCTTTGCAATTTATTATAGCATCATGCAATGTCAACCAATCCATACCCAAAATAACATCAAATTCATCAAACGGCAACAACATCAAGTAGGCCAGAAAGTAATGAACCCGAATCATTAAAGGGCATTTCTTGCTTACTTTATCAACTATCACGCATTTGCCTAACGGGTTCGACACTCTAATCATAAATTCTGTGTTCTCAACAGGTATATCATACTAGACACCAGTTTAATGCATACGTATGAATGAGTAAACCAGGATCAATCAAAGCAATAACATTAATATCACAAAAAGAAAATGTACCGGTAATCACATCGGGTGAGGAAGCATCTTCACGCGCTTTAATAGCATAAGTTCTAGCCGGAGCTCTTCCCTCAGATCTAAATGCTGCATCTCTGGCTACATTCTTACTGCTTGTTTCACTTCCAGCTTTTCTCGGATACCTTCCCTCGAGTTTGCACCACTAGCTTTTACACTCTGAAATTTTTCTTTCTCAGCTCTCTCTGGGCAGTCTCTAATAAAATGATCCTGAGAACACATCGAAAACATTCATTTGCTCTGCACGGACCAAAATGATTTCTACCACACCGCTGGCACTCGGGTTTAATAAATCTCGAGTTCCCTAGATTGGCTGCAGAAGTATTCTGAGATTTAGGATCCACATTCTGCTTCTTAAAATTTCCATATGATTGCCCAGCTGAAACTTGGGAACGAGGATCCATATTTCTTGACTTTTCGGGTTGCGGTGAGGTGCCTTAGTTATTGGCCTTTTCTTCCAATTTTGTGTCTCAGCCTCTACCTTCCTCTTCTCTTTAAGTAGTTCTTCAGCCTTACAAGCTCAATCAACTAGGACTACCATTTCTTTCAGTTCAAGGATCCCGACAAATACTTTCATGTCTTCGTTGAGCCCGTCTTCAATCGTCGGCACATCTTGGCTTCTGTAGAAACATATTCCCTGGCATACTTACTCAATCGAACAAACTCTGCTTCATATTCTAAGACTGTCATATTACCTTGCTTCAGCTCAAGAAACTCTTTACATTTCTGATCAATAAATCTTTCACTAATATATTTCTTCCGAAACTCTTCTTGAAAGAATTCCCAGGTTACCCTCTCTTTCGGTACCACCGAAATCAAAGTCTTCCACCAATTATAGGCTGAATCTCTCAACAAAGATGTAGCACATTTCAAACATTCTTCAAGTGTACAAGATAATTCATCAAATACCCGGATAGAATTTTCAAGCCAGAACTCTACTTTCTCTGCATTATCATCAATATTTGCTCTAATTCTTCAGCCCCTTGTTTACGAATTCTATCAACGGGGGTTCTGTGAAATTTTATCATATCCACTCCTTGAGGCATTGGAGGCATAGGTTGAGGAATTGGGGAGGTGGGGAGGTCGTACATTTGGGTTA